>NC_056729.1:568018289-568318289 GCF_019279795.1 Protopterus annectens
ACAGATCACTTGCTATCCCCCCAGTTTTAGACATTGTGGATGATGTTTACTTAGAATCTAGTCTAAATCCAGATTCTCTGCCTCCTGCTCCAGCCAAACCAGATAGATACTACAGAGTGCCTGACTCACACAAATTCCTTTACAAAAGCCCTGTTGCTGATCCAGAGACAATGTCCCTGGGTCCCAAAGGGCCTAAGGCTTCTATAGCTAAAAATCCTGTACCCTCTGAAAGGGACTCCAGAGCACTAGATAGGTGGGGAAAGAAGGTTTACACCTCAGCTACTCTAGCTATGAGAGCACTAAATTGTCAATTTCACATGCTTAAATACCAGCAATTCCCAGTGTCTCAAATAAAACAAAAGATGAGCAACGCACCCTCAACAGTCTGAATTCAAGAAAATGCATGATCTGTTGCATGCAGCTGAACAGGTGGGCAAACATACTTTACAATGTGGATTTGATTCCTTTGAAGCTTCCTGTAGAGCAGCTGTTACTGGGTCTGTTATACGTAGGCATGCTTGATTAAAGGAACAAACTCTGCCTGATCATGTTAAAGCAAAGTTACTAGATGCACCCTTACAGCAGGATGTCTTATTTGGGGTTAAAGCAGAAGAGGTTTTAAAGAAAATGGAGGATAAGGCAAAATATATGCAGACGGTCAAAGATTTCTTACAAGTACAGCCCCCACGCTTCAGCAGAAATTGGCCATCAAAAAATTGGTCCTTTCCAGCTTCTGACAGATCACAGAGGGGTAAATACAGGCGCCCAAGGGGCAGAGGACAAGCACAAATCCCCTACAAACCTCGCCAATGGGGCACTGCAACACAAAGGAGGAGAAGACAGGTCCCAAACTACTAGAAGGCAAATGCAATGACTTACACCTCAAACTGCCAAGCAAAACTCTCTTGGCAGCTCCCTTGGGAGGAAAATTAGCACTTTTTGCAGACAACTGGCTCATCGTCACAAAGGACAAATGGGTCCTAGACATTCTCACAAGGATACAGATTCCATTTCTACACCTTGCCAAGGATAAAAGGAATGCCAAACCTGCCACAAAATCAATGGGCAGAGGCACAAAAACAAATTACAGCTCTCATGGACATGAGAGCCATTCAACTGGTACCTACACAGGAACAAGGCCAAGGATTTTACTCCAGGCTCTTTCTAGTCCCCAGAAAGGACAATGCTTGGAGACCCATTCTGGACCTTTGAATTCTAAACACCTTCTTGCAAATACCCAAATTCAAGATGCTTAACACTACATCAGCTTCTTCCCATGTTGGGCAAGAAAGCTTGGCTAGTAATGTTGGACCTCAAGGAGGCATACCTGCATGTCCCTATCAGACAAAATTGCAGAAGATACCTCCGTTTCATTGCAGTTTCAACCCATTACCAATTCTCTGCACTGCTCTTTGGCTTAACTACTGCACCCAGGGTCTTCACAAAATGCCTGGCAGCAGTAATTGCATACTGCAGACAGAGAGGAATTCAAATATACCCATACCTGGATGACTGCCTCATCCAAGCAGAAAGCAAGGACATTCTCTTACAACATCTGGCTTTTGTAAAACACCTTCTAAGTTGCCTAGGGTACACAGTAAATGAAAATAAATCAAAACTAGTGCCCTCACAAAGTATGACATTCCTGGGTGCCAGCTTGAATACAACGGCCCAGATGGCTTATCTGACGCCAGATAAACTACAACTAACTCAATACTTCAAAACAATGGCAACAAAGACCCAACTCCCTGCAAGAAAAATTCTGCAGGCCTTGGGCTTCATGGCATCTTCCATACTACTAATACCATTTGCAAAACTGCATATGAGGAAATTACAATGGTACCTAAAAAGCGTATGGACTCAACACAGCCACAGCTTGGAAACAACGATACCTCTCATTCCCTGCCTTCAACAGGAGTTTCTATGGTGGTCACAGGCATGTCACCTCAACAAGGGTCAGCCTTTCACCTTACCCCCAGCAAGGCAAACTATGACAACAGATGCATTGTACTATGCCTGGGGGGGCACACATGGCAGGACGGTGCGTTCAAGGCATATGGACTGCAGATCAAAGGAATCTGCACATCAATCAAAAAGAAATGCTAGCTGTGCAGAATGCCCTGACCGCCTTCAGGGATCTCTTACATCCAGGACAGCTTACAATAAGGACAGACAATACCGCAGTAATGTGGTACATAAACAAGGGGGTGCACACTCCTACCCTCTATGCAGGCGAGCAATGACCTTGTGGAACACAGCACTGGCTTACCAAGTTCAATTACAAGCTCAATTCCTGCCGGGAAAAAAGAACACATTAGCAGACGACCTAAGCAGAAACATCATAGATCCCCACAAGTGGAAACTGGATCCACAAGTATTTGCAATGATAACTAAAACATGGGGGCACCCAGACATAGACCTGTTTGCCAGCCCCCAAAACTATCAGCTAACAAAATTTTGCACAAGGACATTTCACCATCAAGCTTGGAAAGTGGACGCACTCTCAGTTGGAAAATGCTGACGGTATATGCCTTCCCTCCATTGCCCCTTCTCACAAAGGTGCTGCTGAAAGTCAGGATGGAGAGATCCCGAATGATGCTCTTTGCCCCAGACTGGCCACGCCAGCACTGGTACCCACTATTAAGGAATATGGCCCAGGGCCCACCATGGATGTTACCACTTTACTCTTAAGACTAGAGCTGGCTTCGCCACTGCAGTTTTGCAGGGCCTTCTAGCCTCTTCTAACCCTGTTTGACTCCACCTCCCATCCTTAGCTTTGGGATTCTACCCAAGTGTGATGACTGCAGCAGGGTAACATGATGGACATAGTACAGTTTTGAACCTACCATAAATGTAGATGTTCGAGTGTATACCCTGCTGCAGTCCAGGTTATCCTCCCTCCATCCTCTCTGACCTAACTAAAACCTTTCAATACCTTAAAATCTGATACAACCTTTGTGGTGGATTTGCTTATAGCTGAAGGGATGTTTTGTTTGTGATAAACTTTTATTATTGGTACTATCTACTGACCATCTTTTGGGGGGGGGGGCACCTGGCATCTGGGGCAAGAAAAACTGAAGAAAATGGCGTCAGATGCCTCTTGTATACCCCTGGCACACTGACGTCAGGGAAGAAGTGACATCAACTGACGCAGGACCAAGACTTTGGAATTCAGGCCGACTGCGGGACCGCCTGATGACAGGATAACCCAAGTGTGATGACTGCAGCAGGGTATACACTTGAACATCTACTTTTATGGTAGGTACAAAACTGTACTTTGTGGTGCTTTCTGTATTGGAGGCTCTGCACTGAATCCTTCTCTTTGCAAGTGGTCCATAACCACGATTTCTATTTCTTTGACTTCTCCATTTTTAATCTCTTTTTCTACTTTTCCTGTTAGTCTTATTTTTGTATTGTAATGTTTTCCATATCCGGTTTCCTTTGCCTGTATTTCTCTTCAAATATCTTTGGTGCTGCTCTTTTTGTATTGGTTAATTTGCTTTTTCCTTTGCATAATATTGCACCGTAGTAAGTCTCTCTTCCTTTCCCATGTCCATATTTCTTCTTCAAATGTCTCCTGATCTTCTTGCTTTCCTTATTCTGAGGACTCGCTCCATCATGCTGTGATGTAGTCCTGGTTAGACCTTCTCCATTAAATCCTTCACTTCACAGGCACTCCATAACTTCAGCTTCTATTTCTTTAACTTCTACTGTGCTAATCTTGTTTTCTACTTTCCATGTTTGTGATATTAATTTTTTTATTATGAAATTTTCTATATCTGGATGCCTTTGCCTGTATTTCTCTCCAAATATTTTTGGGGCTGCCTTCTCTATATTAGTTAACTTGGCTTTCTCCTTTGCATAAATATTGCACCATGTCAAATCTTTCTTTCCCATGTCCATATTTCTTTTTTATATTTTTCAAATATCTCTAGGTTTTGTTCATATTTTCACACTTCCTCAGATGCTTCTTTTTCCAAACAGATCAAAGTTTCTTGGTCTATACTGTTTTTTTTTTTCAAAAATCTGATGTATTAATGAACGCAAAATTTTATTTGAAGCTTCTGACAGTTTTTCCTGCGGAAGTATTTTTCTTTCCTTTAATTTCTCTCAATTGTTTTGTACATCTTGTGTCTGAACATTCTGGTCTTTTTACATAATAGTAACAATACATAATTTCTTTCTTATCTTCAATAGTCCACGTTATCGTCTTTATGGCTCTTCTTTGGCCAGTCATTTTTTTGTGATTTTTTTATGGACTGCTACTTCCTTCTACAACAAGGAGACCATCCTGAAAATAACAGGTCTCTGGTGAAAATGGGCTGCTGGCTCATTTGGACCAACCCAGTTAAATGTCAAGTAAATAGAGCCAAGAATATGAGAGGGAGAGGCCCAACCCTTTGTACCTTGACCACCTAAATGAGAACGTATACCAGTTTTCTAGCAGTCCTTAAGTGGCTTTCACTCTGTATTTTTTTTTCATTGCTTGACTCTTGTCAAGTAATTAGGGTGACATGCTAAGTCTCATTCAGCATGGGACACAGCAGCCACTGCTGTATTCATGAGTGCCTGGAATGTATAATGTAAGATAGCAACTCAGTCCCTTTCCTTTATTTACAGTTTTTCTCAGCATTGTATACACTAGGTATTTCCTCCATCAACATCAAAGCCAGGACAGGTTTTGCTGCAGCTGTTGTGCAGCAAGCAGAGAGCCATGTAATGAAAATATGCAGTTATAGAACGAACTTTCCATAATGATCATCCGGTGGGATCACTGGTCATTTGCCCCTCCCTCCACCCCCTCTATTACCTTTGTACATCTTAATGCTTGGGAAGTATCACTTTGATGTCTTCCTATCCCTGTGTTGCAGTATTCTTACTGTGGGATTTCCTGCCTCAGGTGACCCGACATCGGCTCCTATACAAAAGCTTAAGCCTGGTTGCTGTAGGTGCGTCGGATGTCAACCTTAGTGCCATAAACCAGGGACATTAAATGTGATAAAATAAAATGAAAAGACCAATGGTTAGACCACAGCTGAAGATAAAAATGGAATAATCCACGTCAGGAAATAAATCACTTGCAGCTTCACAGTAGTGCCCTTTATAAAACCAAAAGTTGTAACAGAGATGTAGTAGTCAAGGTAGGAAACGGTTCACTTGCAGTTTCACACCACTTTATTAAACAAGAGTAAGCGCTTTCGCGATCTAAGTCAGCGGCACTTAATGCATGATTTTTTCCCATGCAGCCATTGCCAAGTTGGCGTAGCTGTTAGCACAAGCCGTGCCCATTGCTACACCAACTTTCTGTAGATAAAACTTGTCGTTGAATATAAAGACATTATTTTCTAGGACAATATCAAGCAACTCACATATCAAATTAATCTTAGTGCTTTGAAAAACTTGTTTCAAGGTCAGAATATATCATTGGCTGCATGGGAAAAAGATCATGTATCAAGTGCTAGCAATAAATATGCTGGCAAAATTGTATGGTATATACGTTTTGTAGATGATGTCTTCCTGTTATGGGATGGTACTAGTGAAGAGTTGCAAGAGATAGTGGAGTACTTACATAGCACCACTGAATTTTTAAGATTCACTAGTCAACATTCTAGGGACTCTGTTTTCCTAGATGTTTTGGTTAAGAAGACAGCATTATATGAACTTACAGCAGGGATGTATAGAAAATCTACATGGAGAAATAGTATCTTACATAAGACTAGTATGCATCCAACATTTGTACATAAAAATGTAGTGAAAGGACAGAATATGAGAATAAGCCGCTTACATAATACAGATGAAGGCTTTGTGAAGACAATGGCTATATTAGAGAAAGACTTCTTAAACAGAGGTTATAGTAAGAAAGACATAAATGAAAGCTCTAAATATACCATTGAAAATAGGGATGGGAGATGTAAACCGCTCTTCTCAAATACTATAGAAGTTGTTAAAAGCAAGGAAGGTCATGATTTTAAAGTTAGATTCCCTATAACTTATTCAAGTGACATCAGAAGGTTCTGTAATATTTTTGAGAAGAATTGGAATGTTTTATTGTCGGATCCTGATTTGAGAGAATTGTTAGAAGATGGACCCAGCTTTTCTTTTAGAAATAAAAGGTCCTTAAAAAGGCAACTCTGTTATAAATCCAGAAACAATGAAAGAATGATCCTATCTGATAGGCAGGGGACTTTTCCTTGCAGAAATTGTACAGCATGTGGCTCTTTATATAGTAAATCTACATATAAACATCCTACACTAGGATTTATAATTGATATAGATTTTTATGCAGACTGCAGAACACAAAATTTGGTTTATTTCAGCTTCTGCACTGTCTGTCATGCCTTTTATATAGGCAAAACCAATAGGTGTCTAAAGGAATGTATCCTTGAACACCTTAGAGATACAAGAAATAAAAAAGACACAAGTGTTTTAGCAAAACATGTGGAAGAAGAAGATAGGAAACATTTTTAATTTCATGGTTTTAGAAATAATAGAAGTAAGAGGGGAGGTGATATAAGGAATAAGGTAGGGGAAGCAGAACAAAGATGGATTTTATTACTTCAGGCAGATCAGTCTCCTAGACAGAACAATGTGGTTTCCTTGAAACCTTTTTTAAAATCCAGACCACTAAAACATTAAGTAATATGGATTATTACATAAAATGTGTCTGTTATATGTATATTTTATTTCATCTTATGCAGAATATAAGGTAAATTAATGTACTGATTTATGCAATTTTAATTAGTCTGTCATAGTTGTATATGTTTTCATTGATTGAACCATATTTTAAATACCAATGTTTTAACTGTTTTTATGAGTCTGAAGAAGCGATCAGCTGACTTAGATCGTGAAAGCGCTTACTCTTGTTTAATAAAGTGGTGTGAAACTGCAAGTGAACCGTTTCCTACCTTGACTACTACATCTCAGTTACAACTTTTGGTTTTATAAAGGGCACTACTGTGAAGCTGCAAGTGATTTATTTCCTGACGTGGATTATTCCATTTTATCTTCAGCTGTGGTCTAACCATTGGTCTTTTCATTTTTTTCGCTTGAGGTGTATACCAGGCGTTTATCCAGCTTTTGTTTTCTTTCATGTGTACATTAAATGTGATGTCTGCATGCACAGACCTCGGAACATTTCAACCGCAGATAATGTCACATCGTTCGCTTTGCTCATACTCTGGAAGACTTCTAAAAGCTAAGTACCCCATTGGGGAAACCTTTCCGTTTTGCTTGGGCTTGGTTAGCTGTATTTAGTATTAGCCAATGTCAGCTAAGAAGGGCAAATGCTGTTGCGGGCGTCAGATACCACATAGATACGCACGACAGTTGCATTTTTCTTGTCCTTGGAAGGAACACTGTCATACTGCTTGTTCCATTTGCCAATCTTTTTGTAACGCAGACCCTCCGCAGCCGTCTGTCCACACTAAACTTATATTTAGAGAGCCAGTGTCTCAAAAGGCTTGCACTTAGGATGGATCCTGAATTGCCCACTCCATCTGAACCGCAGTGGGAAAAAAGCCAAAATTTCCAGGCCTAATTCCATTGCCTCTCCGCCATCGGATGTCCCGCCAACTTCTGATTTAGGAGTTGAGGGATGTCCGACAGAACAGACTATTTCGGCTCCCACCGAGGAATCCACTTCAGAAGTAATGGCCTGCACATCCGCAGAGATAGCCCAGATGTTGATGCCTTCCGAGGTTGAGGGGGAACCAGAATCAGTCAGACGGCCTTCGGAGATGCCAATCCCTGAGACTCGGGCTTCTGAGCCTAGGCCTTCTCCCAGACTAATGCCTACTAAGCGAAAACAAAAAAATAAGCATTTGACTCCTACCCCTGAAGGAGTTCCAGATTGGCAATCATTCACTAACTCTCTGATGCAGGCCTTTATGGCCCTCAGACCCCACAGGCTCTTCTCCCTCCACTATACCTTTGCTCAGCCCTAGGCCTGCTTTTGCCATTTCTCTCAAAAATCCTGATTCTCAACCACCTGCACCTAAAAGACCTTACAGGTTTTATAAGTTATCTGAAGAGCAAAAATTCTTAGTTACCCCCGGCAGACCCTGCAGTTATTGCTGGCTCTCCAGACAAGCAGTCCAGACTTATTCCCTCTGCAGCTCATTTGCCTATTGATAAAGACAGCAAAGGCATGGACAGGATTGGGAAAAAAGTGTACACCTCTTCCACCCTAGCCTTCAGTGCTATTAATTACCAGACACACATGGTAAAATATGTCCTGGACCTCGTCTCACAAGCAACTAATCTCCTGGCTGCCACACATGACTGTCCTACTAAATCAGACATAACATCTATACTGTCTCTGGCTTCACAGGTAGACATTCCATTATGTACAGTTATGATGCAGCAGAAGCCTATGCTAGGCCAGCAGCTTCTGCTTTTGTCCTTCGCATATATTCTTGGCTTCGCTTACAACCTCTTCCAGAAGACTTCGAAACTAAAATTATGGATGTCCCATTAGACCATAACCTTTTGTTTGGAAAACCATCTGCAGAACTTTTTAAAAACCTGCAGGAGAATGCCAAGGAACTGCAGGACATCAAGCATTTGCTTGTGTCCCCTATTCCAAAGTATTACAGGAACTACACTGCTAAAACTTCATTTGTCAGGAGAACCCCTTCTGGCAACCCCTCCTCCACCAGGCACAGAAGAGGAACCGGAAGGCAAACCTACTCCAGATCTGTTTCCTGTCAGCCTACTCCTAGACAGCCATTTTAGGGTAGACATGCACCCAACAATATGTGACTGCCTTGCCCATCTGCTTTTGTCAGCCCACCTATCCCACTGTTTACCATTTTGAAAATCCATCACTTAAGACCAATGGGTACTGACTATCATTCAAAATGGATACTTCCTTTCTTGGAGGGAAAAAACCATCCCAAGGCCCATTCTCTTTCCCCCAAAAAATCAAGCCCACCTCCTTCCACAAATTCTTCAAGACCTCCAAAAACTTGGAACAATAGAACCTGTTCCTTTAGGTCAGGAAGGAAAAGGGATGTCCTTCATGGATGCATCTGCAGTCATAACAAGTGGGTTGTCCTGTCGTCAGGCAGCCCTTCAGTCGGCCGGATTCCAAAGTCCGGGTCCGGCTTCGGCTGATGTCGCACTCCACCCGACGTCATCTCTGTTGGTCTTCGGGTATAAAGGCATCAGCCGACGCCATTTTCCCCAGTCTTTCTTGCCGCGTGGCGCCCGAAGCAGAAGCTGTTCGCAAGTGCCGGTCGGTCGGATCCAGAGATTACTTCTACCGAATACTACTTCGAAGACTTCTAAAGCTAAGTACCCCGTTGGGGACTCTTTCTTGCCTCAGCCGATGTCAGAAAAAGCTAACAATTGTTTAAACTGTGGGAAACCAATACCTCATAAAGATTTCCACTCTTACTGTCTGCCTTGTTTAGGCCCAGCCCACGACGTAGCAGCCTGTTCGGCCTGTGCTTCTTTCAACCGACGAACGCTTAGGTGTCGGTCGGAGTTTGCAGAACAGTTTTTCGGTTCTGATTTTGCGTACATTATGCCGTCGGATCCTCCGACTACCCAATCTAGCAAAAAACGCAAAGATAAAGACCGACACTCGCGGTCCGCGGTTTCGGCCGAAACCACGGTCAAGCAAACCGCGAGTGTCTCGGTTTCGGCCGAAACCGAGAAAACTGATCAAAGTACAGCTGAACCTATTCCTACAACTGAGGCCCCTGCTACAACTCTTGAAACGACTTCACAAATTTTACCCACTACGGTGGTTGACTTATCAGACACCATCCCCTTGGATGTTTCTACCCCAGCACGTGGTGCTGCTAGGCCTCCAGCAGCCATGTCCATTAAGGCCTTCGCCAGGGCTAAAGCAGCCAAGACTACTAAAACAGTGCCTGTTAAACCACCCACATCCAGGCCCTCTTCTAGTTCTCAAATGCTTACTTTGGCAGAAGATTTAATTTCTTTAATTAGAGGATCTCAATCTCACCCAGACAGGGCCTCTCAGCCCCAGAGAAGAGACCTAGGGCAGAGCCCCGAGCCAGTGTCCTCTGATGATTCTGCTGATGAATCAGACATAACTGACCAGCCAGAGGCTCCTTCTCCAATTTTGAAGATTCTGATGCTGAAGAATCCATCCCAGCTGCTTCCCCACCAGAAGAATTCTCCTTTGGGGAAACCTTACATGCCATGCGAGAGCAGTTCCAATGGCAGCAACAGGATTTTTCAGACTCCAGAAAAGACTTAGGACTTTTCTGCACCTCCCACAGCACAGGCCCTTAGCTATTCCCCTGTTCTCTCTGTGGTGGATGATGCTTTCAATGATGTTTGCTCCACTCCAGATTCTTTACCCCCAGCCCCTGCCAAACCAGACAGATTTTACAGGGTGCCAGATACTCATCACCACCTTTACAAGGCTCCACTTGCAGACCCAGAAACTATATCCCAGGGCCCCAAGGCAGTAGCCGACCATAGCTAAAAACCCTATTCCTTCTGAAAGGGAAGCAAGGTCATTAGACAGATGGGGTAAAAAGGTCTACACTTCAGCTACTCTCTCAGCTAGAGCTTTAAACTGTCAGTTTCACATGATACAATACCAAGAGTTTATGCTGGATCAGTTAATTAAAAAACTAACCACTGATGAATCTCTTGATAACAAATATGTATTAGAGATGGTAAATAACATACAACAGGTTAGCAACCATTCCTTAAAATGTGGCTATGATGCACTGGAGGCTTCATTTAGATCAGCCATGACAGGCACAGTGATAAGAAGGCATGCATGGCTAAAGGAACAAGCTTTACCGGATCATGTTAAAGCTAAGTTGCTAGATGCTCCTATGGACAAGACAAGTTTGTTTGGTACATCTGCCCAGCAGGTTATGAAGAAAATGGAAGAAAAGGCAAAATCTGTTCAAACTGTTAAAGATTTCTTGCAGGTTCAACCCCCAAGGTTTAGCAGGAACTGGCCTGCCAAAAATTGGTCCTTTCCTGACTCCACAAAATTTCAAAGGGGCAGGAATAGACGTTCCAGAGGCAGAAACCAAACCAGAGGAGGTGCCTACAGAGGAAGACAGTGGCAAGGTAACAACAGAGGCACAGACACAGCCACTGCCACTACATCAACACAACCACAGTGACTTAACCCTAAGTCCGCCTACCAGGGAACAAATAGCAGCTCCTCTAGGCGGAAAGTTAACCTTATTTTCAAAGAACTGGCACTACATAACAAAGGACAAGTGGATTTTACAAACCATAGATCAAGGTTACCGGTTTCACTTCCACACTTTTCCAGTCAAAAGAGGAATGCCAAATCTACCTCCAAATCAAAAAACAGAGGCTCTACGCCAGATAATGGAGTTAGCAAACATGAGAGCTGTGGAAAGAGTGCCAACAGCAGAGCAAGGAAAAGGGTTCTACTCCAGACTATTCCTAGTTCCAAGAAAGGAAAAGTTGGAGACCAATTCTCGACCTGTCCACCTTAAATACATACATCATTGTCCCAAAATTCAAAATGCTGACCCTACAGCAACTTCTTCCCATGCTGGGCAAGGAGTCTTGGCTGGTAACTCTAGATCTCAAGGAGGCATACCTGCACGTCCCCATTCGACCAATCTGCAGAAGATACCTCAGATTTCTTGCAGGATCAGAGCACTATCAATTCTCAGCATTGCCTTTTGGCTTATCTACTGCCCAGAGTATTCACAAAATGCCTGGCATCAGTAATCGCCATTGCAGACTTCAGGGAATTCAAATTTACCCATACCTGGACGACTGCCTGCTACAAGGGACAACAAAAGCAAGCTGACAACAGATTTACAAAGGGTCATTTACTTGCTACAAGCACTGGGATACACAGTCAATTTACAAAAGTCAAGGCTGATACCATCCCAAACAAGGACATTCTTGGGCTGAATTGGACACAGTAAAACAAATGGCATTCCTGACTACAGAAAACAAAAGAACTCCTCTATACTTCATGGCACTAACAAAACTGAACAAGTTAACAGCAAGAAAAGTACTGCAGGCCTTGGGCTTCATGGCATCATGCATAATCTTGGTTCCATTTGCCAGATTACATATGAGAAAACTACAGTGGTACCTAAAGAATTTATGGTCCCAACACAGACACAGTCTAGAAACAGAAATCCCACTAATCCCATGCTTAAAACAGGAGTTCCTATGGTGGGCTCAGGCATGCCAGTCAAACCCAGGCCTACCCTTTCGCAGATGTCAAGCAAGCCAGACCATTACAACAGATGCTTCAGACCTAGGATGGGGGGCCCACATGCTGGACAAATGCGTGCAAGGATTGTGGACACAGGATCAACTTCAACTGCACATCAACCTAAAGGAAATGCTGGCAGTAAACCTGGCAATCCAAAAGTTCAAACCATTTCTCAAAGAGGGCCAGTTGATGATAAGGACAGACAACACCACAGTCATGTGGTACATCAACAAACAGGGAGGCACTCATTCATACCCCCTATGCAGAATAACCTTGGAGCTGTGGACCCTGGCACTCAGCTACAACATCCAGTTACAGGCAATATTTGTACCAGGGAAAGACAATACACTAGCGGACATATTAAGCAGAACCACTTCGGATGCCCACGAATGGAAGCTCCACCCGGACATCTTCAAGACCATCTCAAAGAAATGGGGAATGCCACAGATAGACCTATTCGCATCACCTCTCAATCACCAGCTCAAAAAATTCTGCACAAGGACATTCCACCCATTAGCATGGAAAGTGGATTCGCTCTCTTTCAACTGGAAAGGCCTAACAGCATATGCATTCCCGCCTCTTCCTTTGATACACAAGGTACTACTGAAAATCAAGGAAGAACGCCCAAGGATTATCCTGATAGCACCAAACTGGCCAAGACATCACTGGTACCCAGTACTCAGGAGCATGTGTCAGAACAATATGTGGAGAATTCCCTTGATGCCTTTGATGTTAACGCAGAACAACTACAGCATCATACATCCAAACCTAAAAACCTTGCAACTGACTGCATGGAACATCACATAACAGCAGCTATTCCAGAACTTTCCCAAAGAGTTAAAGACATTATTCTTGAAGCACGCAGACCTTCAACAAGAAGGAACTATGCTGGAAAATGGAAAAGGTTTGTCATCTGGAGTACGGAAAGAGGAAAAGATGTGTCAAACATAGATATGCCTAACATTCTGGAGTATCTGGCGAACTTCTTCATTCAGGCCTGTCCTACTCCTCCATCAAGATACATGCATCAGCTATTTCAGCAGAATACAGCCTTGATGCACCTGTTTTTCACCCTTTGCTCAGGCAATTCCTCAGAGGAATCAAGAATGTAAAACCTCCAAGGAAACCACCATTACCAGCTTGGGATTTAAACTTTGTGCTAGAAAATTGACACTAGCACCCTTTGAACCAGCAGCAACAGCAGACCTACAACACCTGTCATGGAAAACTGCTTTCCTACTGGCAATTACTTCAGCAAGGAGGGTTTCAGAACTACAGGCCTTAATGGCAGTGCAACCCTTCCTAATCTTCCACCAAGATAGAGTGTCCATGAGGACTAATCCTACATTTATGCCTAAGGTGGTATCCAGAGTGTCTTTAAACCAGGCAATCCACCTACCTACCTTCTTTCCCAACCCACAAAACAGAGGGAAAGAATACTGCATACCTTGGATGTACATAGACAGCTACGCTACTACTTGGACAGAACAAAAATAGCAGAAAGACTGACCAACTTTTGTAGCCTATGCAACAGGAAGGGAAGGAAAAGCTATTTCCAAACAGACAATCTCCAAATGGATAGGAAATTGCATACGATTCTGTTACTCCTTCCATGGAAAACCAATTCCACAGAACATAAGACCTCATTCTACAAGGGCAACAGCCACTACCACAGCCTTCTTACGAGGAGTGGCAACCAAAGACATTATTGAGGCGGCTACTTGGACCTCCGTGCATACATTTGCCAAACATTATAATTTGCCTCTATATTCCAGATCCCGAGCAGGGTTTGCCACTGCTGTACTGCAAGGGATCCTAAACACACCATAATCTACTTTTATCCTCCTCCCTAGTTGGCTATGGTATTCTACCCACTTGTTATGACTGCAGATGCATCCATGAAGGACATAGTACAGTTTTGTACCTACCATAAATGTAGATGTCCGAACTGGATAGCATCTGCAGTCAGGATTACCCTCCTCCTTCCCTCTGTGGTACTCCTAGGGTGTTTACCCTTCTAATAGCTAGCTGTTGGGGAGTCGTTTATGGTGTATTTGTTTGTGTATATGTACATACATGCTTATTGTTGTGTTTACCTCTATCTATTTGGAAACATTGGCATCTATCCAAATTTTAGCCTGCAAGAGGGCTACTGGCATCTGGGGCAAGAAACACTGAGGAAAATGGCGTCGGCTGATGCCTTTATACCCGAAGACCAACAGAGATGACGTCGGGTGGAGTGCGACATCAGCCGAAGCCGGACCCGGACTTTGGAATCCGGCCGACTGAAGGGCTGCCTGACGACAGGACAACCCACTTGTTATGACTGCAGATGCTATCCAGTTCGGACATCTACATTTATGGTAGGTACAAAACTGTACTTTTTACTGAAGACTCTTTCTGGTCCCAAAAAAGGATGGCCCTTTGAGACCTATACTGGAGCTATCCTTTCTGAACCAATTCCTAAAAGTTCCATCATTCGAAATTCTTTCCCTTCCAACCCTTCTCCCTCTTATCCCAGACCAGGCCTTCATGGCCACACTACATCTAAAGGAGGCTTACCTCCATATCCCCATAAAGCCCTCCAACAGAAAATGTTTACATTTTTCTGGACCCTGCTCTCATTTTCAGTTTACAGCCTTGCCCTTTGTCTACTACACCCAGAGTATTCACACAATGCCTAGCGCCCCAGCCATTGCTTACTGCAGGACCCAAAGTATCCAACTCTATCCCTACCTAGACATTCTCCTTCTAGCAGAGATGGAAACCCTTCTCAAAGACCACCTCAGGTTCACCACCACCCTTCTTCAAAAAGCTAGGTTTCACCCTCAACATAAACAAATCCTCCTTGCTTCCTCAGCAAGACAAAATCTTTCTGTGCTGCAGAATCGGGACAGATCTGATGCGGGCCTTTCTTCCCCAGGAAAAGGTCCACTCTCTCTCCACTCATTTTCAAAACCTTTTACTGGAACCCCAGATTTCTGCAAGACAGTTCTGCAACTCCTGGGGCTTATGGCAGCCACCATTCCTACACTTCCCTTGGTACCTCAGGAACATGTGATCACAACACCTACTCTCTCTGGAGAAGCAAATTCCTTTTCTGCCCTGCCTCAAACAGAACTAAGGTGGTGGATTCTACAAATCCGTGACAACCTGAGATTACTCTCCAAAATGCTCTCCCCAACCCAGTTCATGCACACAGATGCATCAGACCTAGGGTGGGGAGCCACCTGCAAGGATTTCTGGGTTCAGGAAACATGGAATCCTGCCCTTCAAAAGAAACCTATCATTGTCAGGGAGATGACTGTAGTTCTTCTAACCCTGGAGGTTTTTCTTCCTACCCTCCACCCGGGTGCCCTTCTAATATTTGCAGACAACACCACAGTTAAGTGGTACCTCAATAAACAAGGAGGGACCAAAGCCTACCTCCTTTGCATTATAACTCTACAAATTTGGGATCTCGCCTCCAGGCACAGTTTGTCCCTGCAGGCCTCATACATCCCCTCTCAGGACAAGAAACAGGCAGATGATCTCTGCAGAACATCTCTAAAGCACAAGTGGATGCTGAACAGGGAAACCTTTCTAGACATTGTCCACCAGTGGGGCACTCCTCAAGTGGGTCTGTTTGCCTCTCTCCAGAACAGACAGTTGTGCAATTTCTGCGCCAAGGATCACTCCTCACTAGCGTGGAGAGTAGATGCCTTCAGTATTCCTTGGAAGGGACTGTTTCTTCACGCTTTCCCCCTTCCCTCTAATCCAAAAGGTAGTACTGAAAATCAAGGAGGACAACCCAAAATCTTGATGCAACCCCCTACTGGCCAAGGCAACACTGGATGTTCTTCATGTTTCACTGTTGCAGTCATTACGTTTGGAGCAATCTGCTGGCAGGTTGCCCTCATTCGGCCTGAATATCAAAGTCTTGGGTCCTGCTTTGGTTGCTGTCTCCTCTTCCATGACATCAGATCATCAGGGGTATGAAACATGCAGCCAATGCCATTTTTCTTTTCATTTTTCAGTCTTTCTTGCCGCGTGGTGCCCGAAGCAGAAGCAGTTCGCAAGTGCCGGTCGGCCAACTCCTGAAATTTTCGCATTTGAGTTTCAGAACCGAAGTCTTCAATTAAAGCTATGTACCCCGTTGGGGAAACTTTTTCTTGCTCCTTACCGATGTCAGTAAAAGTTAATTGCATTACTTGTGGGAAGCAAATACCTCATAAGGATTTTCATTTGTACTGTATTCCTTGCCTAGGCCCAGATCATAACGTGCCTTGCTGTCGGTTTTGTGCTAGATTTAACCAATGCACTATTAAGCATCGGTATATCTTTGCTTCAAAATATTTTGGAAACAGATTTAATTACCCTGAAATGTCATCTGATAGCAATCCGACTACTGGAGTTCACAAAAAATGCAAAGAAAAGGACAGAGACAGACAGTCTAGGTCCAAAACTAGGTCTCCTAAGCCAGTCGCCGGTACTCAGTGAGGCGCTTTTGCAGCCCTTGATACCCGCTACTTTCGAGTCGCAGGCCTCTACTGAGACCCATGTGGAGTCAGGCATGCCGCGAGGTTCTCAGAGTATTGTACCCATGGATGTCTCTCCCTCAGATTGGTCCAGAGCCGCTGAGCAGGCACCGGCTTCTGAGTGTTTTCAGGCCTCAACATTTCTATACAAGACCGACGCCAGCCTCAAAAAGAAAGACAAAAAGAGCTTCTAAGGCTAAATAACCGACGCATGAGCCACGTGCTCAGGCCCCTATGACTAAAAAACAGACTGTTAAAATGGCTGAAGACTTAATTACCTTGATCAGGGGTTCTCAACCCCCCCCCCCCCCCGATAAGAGGCCTAGGCAAGACACTGATTATGAATCTTCAGATCAGGTTTCTATTTCTTCTGATTCCTCTTCTGATAAGGAATTTTCTATACCACCCTGTGAGGATTCAGATGCAGAGGAATCCATTCCATCTGCATCTCCTTCTGAAGATTATTCTTTTGGAGAAACCTTGCAGACTTTAACGGAACATTTTCATTGGGAGAGTCAGGATTTCTCAATCAAAAAAGAGGCTTCGGGATTTCCTCCTTCTTCCTCAGCATAAGCCTTTGGCTGTACCTCCTGTATTAGACATTGTTGATGTGTTTTCGGAATCAAGCATGGCTCCTGATTGCCTACCTCCGGCTCCTAGTAAGCCAGACTTATTACAGGGTTCCTGACTCCCACAAATTTTTATTCAAAAATCCTGCTGCTGACCCTGAAACTACCTCTCAGGGTCCCAGAGGTGCACAGCCAAGAATCCTACCCCCTGTGATAGAGATTCCAGGGCATTGGATAGATGGGGAAAGAAGGTTTAACGTCTGCAACCTTGGCAATTAGAGCCCTAAACTGCCAGTTTCATATGCTTAAATATCAACAGCATGTTATGGGATTATTGAAACAGAAAATGATGTTGATTTCTGAATGTGTGGAAAATAAAGAATTACAGGAATTATTGCATGCAGCAGAACAGGTTGGAAAGCATACTTTGCAATGTGGTTTTGATTCCTTGGAGGCCTCTTGCAGGGCCGCATTTACTGGATCTGTGATTAGAAGGCATGTCTGCCGTAAGGAGCAAAGTCTGCCTGATCATGTTAAAGCAAAATTGTTGGATGCACCTTTACAGCATGATACTCTGCTTGGTAATAAGGCAGAAAAGGTTTTAAAGAAAATGGAAGACAAAGCTACATCTATGCAAACTGTAAAAGATTTCTTAGAAGTGCAGCAACCCAGATTCAGTAGGCATTGGCCTACAAAAAAATTGGTCCTTTTCTGTGTCCGACAGAGCTTCACTGGGCTAATCCAGGCGCTCAAAAGGCTCTAGATACCAATCATAGGGTTCTTACAGGTCAAAGAAATGGGTTGCCTCTACCTCCAAATCTGAAGGAAACAAAGCACAACCCTACAGTTAACAGCCTCAATGACTTCCCTCTGCCATCACCAAGCACTTATCTTTTGGCAGCCCCCTTAGGGGGAAAATTAGCACTTCATGCTCAAAATTGACAGTTAATAACCCAGGACAAGTGGGTATTAAACATAGTACCCCAGGGATACCGATTTCATTTCCATACTTTGCCACCTCCAAACGGTTGGCCAGATCTGCCACAAAATCAATGGGCAGAGGCACCGAAACAAGTTACGTCCATCATGGATATGCGGTCTATTCAACCAGTACCAGAACAGGAAAAAGTGCAAGGGTTTTATTCAAGACTGTTCCTGGTACCCAGAAAAGACGATGCCTGGCGCCCAATACTGGATTTATCGATTTTGAACACATTCTTGGACATCCCAAAATTCAAAACGCTGACTTTGCAACAGCTTCTGCCCATGCTGGGCAATAACGATTGGTTAGTGACTCTAGACTTGAGGCATACCTGCATATCCCAATAAGGGAATCATGCAGAAGATAACTCCGCTTCAAGGCTAGTTTTATGCATTACCAATTCTCTGCACTGCCCTTTGGCTTATCTAATGCGCCCAGGGTCTTTACAAAGTGCCTGGCACCAGTAATTGCATTTTGCAGACAAAGAAGTATACAAATCTATCCTTACTTGGACTGTCTCATTGAAGCAGAAAACAAGGACATTCTTCAACATCTGGCGTTTGTAAAAAGGCTTCTAACATGCCTAGGGTACACAATAAACAAAAAGAAATCACAACTGATCCCCTCTGAAAAGATTACATTCCTGGGTGCAAGCTTCAATACAGCTGCCCAGATGGCTTACTTTATGCCAGACAAGCAAAGGCAACTGACTATTTACTTCAAACAGATGGCAACAAAAACCCAGTTGTCTGCAAGACAAATTCTGCAGGCTTTGGGGTTCATGGCATCCTGCATTCTACTAATTCCATATGCAAGATTGCATATGAGGAAACTACAGTGGTATCTAAAAAGTTTATGGAGTCAGCATTGTCACAGTCTGGAAACAATGAATGTTAAGTTGTCAATCTCGCCTTCATTCTTGCTTGATGGGTTCGGAGCCGATCCCTCGGCTCCGACTCGGCACTTGCTAAGCTCGAGAGTCACTTTTACCAGCTCGAGGCAGCCCCATATCCCATGATGCAAGGCGGTAAGTACCCAGATCTCGTTTGCCGCTTCGCTTATGAGGTCCTCCTTTTACCAGCTCCTGGTAAGTGATTCACTACTTTAATATTTTAGCCCCTTTTTGCTAAAAACCCTTATATTTTTAGTTTTAAGTTTATTATTAAGTTTTTCTGACAGAAAATTCCCTGTCTCTACTAATTTTTTTAGTCAAACCTTACCCATCCCATCCCCCTCCCTGTTAGGGTGTGTGTGTGTGTTTTTTACTAGTAATACCTTTTGGTATTTTGTTTAATTTAATTTTTTGACTGGTGTGTGTGTTTGTGTTGTGAAGCACCATGTCAAAGGAGAGGGTCTCAGGCTTTAAGAAGTGTGACTCGTGCTGTCAGAAGATGTCTCTGACAGACGGTCACACTTCTTGCCTGTATTGCCTGGGGCCTCTTCACCTGCAGGACTCCTGTGCTATTTGTCATTCCTTCAGCCAGAGAGTCCTGCAGGAAAGACGAAACAAGCTGATACTAAGGGGCCTTCTTAAGCCGGAGGGCTCTCCGGCTAAGTCGGCTCCATCTAAATCAGCCAAATCTTCCAAGGCCCAGGCTTCTGTTTCTAAGCCTGCGGCCTTGGCTCCGACTCATTCTGAGTCGAGATCGGCTCCGGCTGGAGCCGATTCTGGCTTATCTAAGCCTTCGGCACCGATGGCTATCGGTGCCGATTCTGCATCGACCACTTCGGTGTCGGCTCCGATCGGTTCCGACCACCATGTGGCACAGGCATCGGTGTCGGCTCCGACACCGTTACTTTTGTGGCTGTATCGGCTCCGGCTGGAGCCGATGCATCGAGGATTCCTGTCGGCTCCGATAAGTCCTCGGCTCCGACAGGATCTATAGTTTCATCGGTTCCGATGGCTCATTCCAAGAAGAGGTCGAGGTCTCCTTCCTTGGAGCCGATACTTTCGGCTCCGGCTTCACCTCTTCTTTCGGAACGGAGCCATCGGAGCCGATCTTCAAGGTCATCCAGACTTTCAGACCATGACCTAGAGAGAGTGGTCAGCAGATTACTAAAGTCACAGGCACTGGCCCAAATGTTACATAGTCCGTCTCAACAGACGACTATTGGTCCACACCCCGTTACAGTTCCTCCTTCAACTCTACCTCAGAGCTTGGAGTTGGGGTCTTCGGGAATGGTTACTGCTACGGCTGGAGGACAGATACCCCCTTCTGCTCCTTCAGCCTCTACTCTTATCTCCTCTTCGAGACCTTCCTTAGAGGGATTCGGTGGTCGGGCTTCCATGGTCTCCTCCGAGGGGGTGAGTGGCATCAAACCCTTGTCCGAACCCGCTCTTCCCCTTGGAGCCTCGGCCTTGGTGAGCTCGGCTCCGACATCTGCCTCGGAGGCTTCCCTTCGGTGGTCCCGGAGTTCCTAATTCTTCGAACGGGTTCTCTCGGACCTGCCTGGGAGGGAGCATTCGAGGTGATGAAGAGTGTACTGGCCACTGGTATCAGTCAGCAGTCTGTTCCCTTAGCTCCTCCCTCTATAGTGCCTGTTGACATCTCTGCCACTTCTCTTGCAACAGGACCCAGAGATCCTCCGCCTCAGGTTTCCCCATTGGGAATTTCCCCTCTTCCGAGGATTCTCCTGATGTTTCGGGAGATCCTCCTAGGAAGAGGACTTGTAAGAGGAAACATGTAGACTCCCGAGTCTGTCACTTCAGATACTGACTTTGATGAGTCAGAGGGATCCCCTAGATCCCCTCTGAGGATGTCTCCTTCTCAGACATCCTAGAACTCCTTAAACAGAGGGAAACTGGCCCACCAACAATCCCTCTGAGGATGAGTCAGTATACCTAGAGGCGTTTGGATCTCGGCCCTCCACCTCCTGGGTGTCTCCGCCTTCGACCCCTTATGCAGGTTATTGCCCGAAGGCGTGGGCAGCTCCTGACTCTGTAGAGCCAGTCCCTAGGAGGCCTTCAAAATTTATCACTGCCCCGAGTGACAAGCAATTCCTCACTAAGGGTGTCCCCGCTGATGCCATGGTGGTGGCTGCGGCCACCAAGAAGGAACTTGCAGATCCTTCCGTACCCGTCCATCCTCCTAATAAGGACTCTAGGACCATGGATAGGTATGGTAAGCGGATGTTTTCCTCAGCGACCTTTGCTATGCGTTCGCTGAATTACCTATGTCACTTCACCAGACTCCAGAGGGATATCCTTAAGGAGCTGGGTGAGGTAGTACAGGATCCTACAGCTGCTGGAGCTCAAGAAAAAATTGCTTCGCAGCTAGGAACCCTTAATTCCATTGCAAACTCCTCCATGCGGCTAATATCATATGCTGCTGATGGAGCGAGTAGAGCCGCAGGTACAGGTGTGGCTCTTAGACGCCAAGCCTGGATGCGGCTATGTGATTTTGCAGATCCCTTCAAGGCGTCCTTCACAAATTCTCCCTTTGATGGGTCAGCTTTATTTGGTCCTCAGGTGAAGGAAACTTTGACCAGGTGCGAGCAGGACGGCAAGACTCTTTCTGCTGTAGGAGTCCGTTTTTCCACCCCTTCTAGACCTTATCCCAAAGGACAGAAAGGTGGAAAAATGTGGTTCCGTAAATCCCAAGGAGTCACGCCGGATTCACGTGGTCAGTTTACCCCTAGAGGCAGAGGGGGTAACAACAACAGACGCCGCTCTAGAGGCAGAGGGGGTCCAAAAAACCAGGGAAACAGAGAGCCTCTCTCTGACAAGCCCTTTCAGCATCCCTGAGATGTTGCCCGGCTGTCCCTCCTTGGAGGCAGTCGGGAAGATTATCACTGTACCCAGAAGCCTGGCATTCCCTCACTCAAGACAGATGGGTACAGTCTATCATATCCAAGGGTTACATAATTCCTTTCGAGGAAAGTCCATTCCCCTCAAATTCCCTTCCAGATGTACCACCCGGTCTAAGGGAAATTGCAGAGTTAGAAGTCTCAAAACTACTGCAAAAAAGAGCCATTCAGCCAGTTACAACAGACCATTCAGAGCCGGAATCTACTCAAGGTTCTTTTTGGTCCCCAAAAGACGGAGACTGGAGACCAATATTGGATCTCAGCAGACTCAACAAGTCTGTCAGGAAGACAAGATTCCGAATGGTCACTCTTCAGTCAATTCTGCCCTTCTTACAGAAGGACAACTGGATGTGCTCAATAGATCTTCAGGATGCGTACTATCACATCAAAATTCACAGACGCTCCAGGAGATTTCTCCGCTTTCGGCTGGGGTCCAGTCATTTCCAGTTCAGAGCCCTGCCCTTTGGTCTCACTACAGCCCCAGAGTGTTCACCAAAGGGATGGGAGTGGACACGGCCCACGTGAGACGTCAAGGATTCCAGGTGTTTCCGTATCTCGACGACTGGCTCCTGTCAGCCACCACCAGGCATCAGCTTATACAAGCCAGGGATTACACAATAAATCTTTGTTCTCATTTGGGCATCTCGATCAACTTTGAAAAGTCATCCTTATTGCCCTGCCAGTCTATTACCTTCATAGGCGCAAACTTAAACACTCTTCGGATGTCAGCTACCCTTACAGATCAAAGAGTTTCAGACATTCAGACTCATGTCAGGATCATTCTGGCCAACAAGAAAGTACAGGCCAGAATGGTTCTAAAGGTTTTAGGCCTCATGGCTGCGGCCATTACTCTTCTTCCCCTGGCTCGGTTTTACATGCGCCTTCTTCAGTGGATGCTGTTCACACAATGGTCATACCAACAACTTCCTATGCGTCACCAGATTCTGGTGACACAGGCTTGCAAAGAGCATCTTGCTTGGTGGATCACATCTCCTCAGGTTCACCAAGGCAGGAACTTTGTACCCCCATCCCCGATAGCCACTGTCACCACGGATGCCTCCCTGATCGGGTGGGGGGGTCATTATCAGGGCAGGATGGTTCATGGGACGTGGCAACCGTTCGAGTACCATCTGCACATAAATGTCCTGGAGATGAGAGCAGTGCTTTTAACGTTGCAAGCCCTCAACGACTTTCTTCCCGTAGGGACAATTGCAGTCCACACAGACAACATGTCTGTAGTTTGGTATATCAACAAACAGGGCGGAACCAAGTCCTACCCCTTGTGTCGAAGCGCTCAGACTATGGCAATGGGCGATCTCCTCTCATCGGTTTCTGGTAGCAACGCATATCCCTGGGAAAACCAACATTGTAGCGGACAGATTGAGCAGAGCTATTCTCATGCCTCACGAGTGGTCTCTCAAGCAATCTATAGCGGAAGAGATTTTTCTGGAATGGGGTCGTCCATGTTGCGATCTTTTGCTACTCCCCAAAACAGCAAATGTCCAGACTTCTTCTGCCTCTTCCCTCTATCAGGCCATCCCCCCAGAGACGCTCTGACCCAGGATTGGCCCCAGGGACTTCTTTATGCCTTCCTCCATTTCCTCTGATCCCTCAGGTTATCCAGAAAGCTACCGCTTTGAGAGCCAAATTGATTCTCATTGCCCCTTACTGGCCTCGACAAGTTTGGTTCCGTTCCTCCATCATCACCTTTTGGTGCAGCCGTGGCATCTGGACCCAGTGCCAGATCTTCTGATTCACCAATCGGGTCAGCTGCACCGGTCAATTCCTTCTCTCAACCTCACAGCATGGTTGCTCCACTTCCTTCCTTAGCCAGGCTTCCTTTGATCTCTAACCCAGTTAGAGACATCATAGTAACCGCTAAAATCCTCTACCAGGAGGATTTATACAAGCAAATGGAAACGTTTCTCTTATTGGGCTAAGGCCAAGAATATTGATCCTTTCACTGCCCCTGTTCAGGCAGTCCTGGACTTCTTAGCAGAGATTTTTCATGCAGGCTCCTCTTCTTCTACAGTCAGAGTTCAATTGGCTGCTATTTCTAATTTTCATGTCGGAATAGCAGACCATAACATTATGTCCCATAGGCTCTGCAGGGCCTTCTTGAAAGGAATTTTCCTACTAAAGCCTCCAATCAGGAATCCTCCTCCTCAGTGGGATCTAAATTTAGTGCTGACATCCTTGATTCTTCCCCCCTTCGAGCCAGCTGTTTCTTGTTCCCTGAAATATCTTTCTTGGAAAACTTTATTCCTAGTGGCTATTACATCGGCCAGGAGGGTGTCTGAACTTCATGCTCTTTTGGTTCGACCCCCCTATTTGGTTTTTCACAAAGACAGAGTATCTTTGAGAACTAATCCAACTTTTTTGCCTAAGGTCGCTTCTAAGAACAATTTGAATCAATCCATTGATCTCCCTGTATTTTTCCCTAACTATTCAGATAGAGCTGAACAAAAGCTACATTATCTTGATGTCCACCGTCAACTTAGATATTATTTGGACAGAACAAAAAAATTTAGAAAATCTGATCAACTTTTTGTTTCCTATGCGGATAATAAAAAAGGCCTTCCTGTTTCTAAAGTGACTTTGTCCAGATGGCTTTCTTCGGTCATCTCTGAAATTTATCTGCTCAGGGGAAAACAGCTGTGCTCAAAACCTAAAGCACATTCAACTAGGAGCTTAGCTGCTTCTACAGCCTTTCAAGCTAGACTTCCTATAGACACTATTTGTGCAGCGGCCACTTGGGCCACTCCTCATACCTTTGTTTCCCATTACAAATTGGACTTGGCCTCCAGGGACAGAGCCAGTTTTGGCTCTACAGTCCTCAAGAGTCTGTTCCATTGAGCCACCCAGGATAGAGGTGCTAGGGACGCGGTCCCATCAAGCAAGAATGAAGGCGAGATTGACAACTTAACATTAAGAAGTTATGTACCTACCATAACGTTCCATGTTAGTTGTCTTCTCTCGCCTTCTTTCTTGCGACCCTCCCTCCTTCCCCCTGGCCTGGACAGACCTTGTTATAAGAAACTGTTATACTGAAGACCATTCAGACCTGGTCCTTCTTTCATCCGTAAGTTTTCTTTCTTCCTTTGAGAAGTATTTTATGCTTGGTGCTATTGCCCTTTGTTATCAAACGAGATCTGGGTACTTACCGCCTTGCATCATGGGATATGGGGCTGCCTCGAGCTGGTAAAAGTGACTCTCGAGCTTAGCAAGTGCCGAGTCGGAGCCGAGGGATCGGCTTCGAACCCATCAAGCAAGAAAGAAGGCGAGAGAAGACAACTAACATGGAACGTTATGGTAGGTACATAACTTCTTATTCCTGCCATTCCTTTTCTACAACAGGAGTTTCTTTGGTGGGTAGAGACATGTCATCAGAACATGGGACCGTCTTTCACTCTACCCCCTGCCACCCAAACCCTAACTACAGACACATCAGACTGTGCTTGGGGGGCCCACCTGGCGGGGAGATGCATTCAGGGCATATGGAGCCCAAAGCAAATGCATCTGCTTATCGACCAGAAAGAGATGTTAGCTGTTCAGAATGCCCTGACAACCTTCAAGGACTTACTTCATCCAGGACAACAACTGATAAAGATGGACAACACCACAGTCATGTGGTACATAAACACACAGGGGGTACACATTCCTACCCCCTTTGCAGACTAGCCATGGCATTGTGGGACACAGCCTTGACTTATCAGGTACATCTTAAAGCTCAATTCCTGCCAGGGAAATAAAATACTCTGGCAGACGACATAAGCAGAAATCTTATGGACCCTCATGAGTGGAAACTGGATCCACAAGTCTTCAGCATGATAACAGAGAAATGGGGGAGTCCAGACATCGATCTATTTGCCTGTCCCCAAAATTATCAACTGGACAAATTCTGCACAAGGACTTATCACAGACAAGCATGGAAAGTGGATGCCCGATCCTTCAGTTGGAAAAACCCATCAGTCTACGCCTTTCTTCCTTTGCCTCTTCTCCCCAAGGTCTTACTAAAGGTCAGACAGGAAAAACCAAAAATGATCCTAATTGCCTCGGACTGGCCTCGCCAGCACTGGTACCCAATTCTAAGGAATATGTCTCAACTCCCTTCTTGGTACTTGCCTCAAATATCTCATCTACTGTCTCAGCAGAGCAATCAAATTCTGCATAATCTGCTCCAAACTCTGAACCTGGCAGTGTGGCTGATAATGTAATTATTCAAACACCACCTCTCATTAAATCTGTGATGGATGTCATTTTGGAAGCCAGAAGGCCTAGTACTAGAAAATCTTATGCTGATAAATGGAAGAGATTCTGTGCTTGGAACGGACACAGCAAAGCCAAATATTCCTCAGATTTTACAATACTTGACTGAGATGCTTGACAAGGGCCTATCTTTTTCATCACTTAAAAGCATTTATAGCATTTACTGTCTGTTTTTTTTCCTTGTCTCTATAAAAAAAAAAAAAAAAAAATCTCTTGTTTTCCCACCTTACTGAACTAGAGTAGTCCAGTTTCAGAGTTGCTGATCCCTGGGCTTTGTTTTTAGTTCCTGTTACTGATCCATTGCCTTATTAGGAAGGAGGGAAGTTTCTTTGCTTACCAGTGGGAGTGGGAAGCACTGAGCAGCCTTTTTGTCCGAATTGGTGAAGTTTCGGCCAGAAACTAGTAGTCTATTGGTCGCTTTGGGCCAATTCCTAGCTCCTTTCAGCCCCCTGCTATAAAACACGCTAAACACGTGTTTTCCAGCTTGTACCAACTCTGCACAGATCCTCGTGGTGGCCTGCAGAGTGATCCAAGCAACAGAGAGCTAAAAGAGTGACTTTCTACCAGATATAAGTATTTTTTGTGGCTTTCCCACTGTTATTAAGCTAGCGACTGCATTTAGCCTGTTTTACTGCTACTTTAAGTGATTTCTGCATTTTACACTGTTTATTGCACTTTAAGTTACTAATTGTTGCAAATTGTTTCTGTAGGCTACACACTAAAAGTGCGCTAGCCGATTTACAGCATTTATAGCATTTACTGTCTGTTTTTTTTCCTTATCTCTGTAATAAAACAAAAACTCTTGTTTTCCACTTTACTGAACTAGAGTAGTCCAGTTTCAGAGTTGCTGATCCCTGGGCTTTGTTTTTAGTTCCTGTTACTGATCCATTGCCTTATTAGGAAGGAGGGAAGTTTCTTTGCTTACCGGTGGGAGTGGGAAGCACTGAGGCCTTTTGTCAGATTTGGTGAAGTTTCAGCCAGAAACTAGTAGTCCATTGGTCGCTTTGGGCCAATTCCTAGCTCCCTTCAGCCCCTGCTATAAAACGCTAAACTGTACTGCTGATCTAACCAGCATATCCTATAACTGAAAAGTTCATCTCTACTTGATTCCCAAGTAGACTATTCTCTATCTGTAAAGCCTAGCACTTACTCCTACAGTACTTGCACCTTGATAAAGCACTCTTATTATAGATAGTACCCCACCAGCCTAAAACCCACTTCCCCGGAGTCCTTTGAAAGTTCTTTATCTACTACTTCTAGTATGTCGAGGGATCAGTTGCTAGTGTCCTCTCCAGCTCAACTGGTGAACCTGGGAATATTGAGGCAATGTTACAATTGCCTCATGTACACAGACAATCCTCTCCTTCTCCCACAAAACACAAATACATGCGAGAGATGCAACTATACGGCCAAACTGGAGGCTGAGCTCTCTCAACATAGGACTGGCAAGACCAGACAGGAGGAGAAGGCAACCACACACAATACATACCCAGTCACACATGGTACCATCACAACTTCAAATCATACACATACTCACACAAAGACATACTCGGAGGCTCTGATCAAAAATTTACCAAAACAGCAGAGGCCACCAAAGCAGACACCCAAACAACTACCACCTCACGACCCAACACATAGGTTCATAGGTTCATACTAGGCTATCTGCCCAAGGGCATTTATAAGCCTAGCCCATAGTTATGTGGCTTTCGCCACCCCTTTAGTTTGAATAAAAACTATGCCTATCATTTTTCTGTGCCTCTGTCAAGCAGTGACACTGAAGTAATCCCTGGGGTATATCTGCGATCTCCCATCCATTGGTCAAGATTCCTCTTGAACAAGGCCAGCGAGGTGCTCTGCCTCACATGTACCGGGATTTTGTTCCACAGCATAGGGAGTCCTCTGGGTGATGAATCTGTCCCTCCAGCACGTTCTATTTATAACCGTGTCAAGGTTTAAGTCTCCCGCCCTTGTGGTTCTGAGGGATCTAGATTGTTTGAGGTGAAGCATATTCATCAAATCTGGGTTTGACATGGCCTTATATGTCAGGCACAGGTCACCTCTGAGCAAGCGGTATGAGACTGAATAGAGCTGGAGTTCTTTCAGTCGGGCAGCATAAGACATATTTTTGAGACCCTTTATCCTTTTGGTGAGGAACTTTTGGGGCCTTTCAAGCTGCATCAGGTGTCTGGTCAGATACATTCGAGCGCATTGTACTCAATCATAGGTCTAATGAGTGATGAGTACAGGGGCGATGACCTCCTTGATCTAGATGTGAATCCCTTCATGATCAGGTGGGCGATATAGAAGGTTTTCTAACTACTTTAGCAACATGAGTGTCAAGCGAAGACTACTGTCAACTTGGGTCCCCAGATCCCTGATGACTTTTTCTGTGCTCAGTGGATTGTCACCTATATGGTAGCTAGGGGTAACCTTGTTTTTCCCGAAGGGTATGACTATGCATTTTTGGCGTTTAACTTCAGGCCATGGCTCTGGCACCAGTTATCCGTTTCTGTGAGGCCCTTCTGGAGGATATCTGTGTCAGATGTGTTTCGACTATGGCCCAGTTTGCAGTCATCTGCAAACTTTGTCAGCCATAACCCTCCTGTGTTTGCTTGTACTTCAGAAAAGTAGATGCGAACAAGAGTGGACCCAGGACTGAGCCCTGTGGGACACCACTTGTGACAGGCTTTGAGTCTGACATGGCTCCAGCAACTCTGACCCTGTGGGTTCTGTCGCTTAGCCAGTTTGCAACCCATCTTGTGATGTATGGGTTTACATTCAAGCTGATGAGTTTTTCGATGATACCTGAGTGGGGTATTGTGTCGAAGGCCTTTGCCAGGTCGAGGTAGGCTGTATGGACTGCCTTTCCCTCATCAATGGCCTTGGTGACTGTCTCGAAAAAGTCAACCAAGTTTAAGAGGCAGGATCTGCCTTTGACAAAGCCAAACT
The DNA here is from genome assembly GCF_019279795.1 of Protopterus annectens. NCBI lineage: Eukaryota > Metazoa > Chordata > Ceratodontiformes > Protopteridae > Protopterus > Protopterus annectens. Next base: position 568,047,594 of record NC_056729.1, read on the forward strand.
GGGTTGGATCCAAAGTCTGCAAGTTCCTTATGTCTTTATTTATGAGTTCCATTATGATCCTCTCCATGGCTTTGCAGATAAGGCTTGTCAAGCTAATGGGGCGGTAATTTCCAGGGTCTGTGGAGGCACCGCCCTTATGAAGTGGGACCACAGTCGCCGTGCGCCACTCCTTGGGTACGTATCCTGAGGTGAGGCTAAGATTAAACAGCTGTCCTAACTGTTGCAACACATAGACCACACAGTCAGAGTGTCAAACAGTCACAGCCCTTAAGGCCAAACAAAATGCCAGACACACTTGTCATTGGTGATTCCATAGTCAGACACACTGACATCCCGCTCACCAGACTGAGTAAGGAGAAGGTCACAGTAAGCTGCCTGTCGGGCGCTAGAATCCGCCACATAACGCAAGCACTCAGGTCTCTCAACAGCAGGTACAAGTACGACTCAGTCATTGTCCACGCTGGTGTCAACGACCTGAGACGTACCTCCTTGGACTACATGAAAAGGGACGTCGAGGAGCTCTCTGATTATGTAGCCCAGGCAGGTATGACCCTGACCTTGAGCAGTATCCTACCTTCACCTAGAATGATGCCACAATACAGTGATAAGATGATCAGCTTTAATAATTGGCTTAAATTCTGGTGTCATTCAAAGGGGATCCAATGTCTGTCTGCCTGGGATGACATGCTGGACAAGCCACGCTGCTTCGCAAGGGACGGCTTGCACCTGTCACCCCTGGGCGTCCGGATATTGGCAAAGGCTCTTGACACCCCGCTAGTGCCTTATTTAGGCAAGGCTCAAATTCTAAACCTACCACCCTAGAACACCAAAAAGGAAAAAAACTAAGGGTAATGCTGCTCAATGCCAGAAGTCTCAATCTCAAGATGCACGCACTCGAGGCCCTTCTCAATATGGAGAACATCGATGTCTGTGCTGTGACAGAAACCTGGTTCAAGGCTCCTGAGAGCACCCCAGCACTAACAGGTTTCACCTCATATCATTTCGGCCCCAAAATCCGGACAACACCAAGAAAGGAGGGGGGGGTGTCCATATTCATAAAGGACACCCACACCTCAAGGTTGGTGGCAACGCACGATGCATTGGAGACCATCCAGGTGCAATTAACCATAGGCAAGACTGCTCTTCAATTTGTAGCATGTTACAGGCCACCCTCTCAAACTCAGGAACCTCACATGGCCTTCCTGAAAACATTGGAGGGGATAAATGTATCTCCAAACACCATCATACTAGGTGACTTCAACTACCCTAATATAGACTGGGAACACTACTCAAGCCCGAACACTCTAACCCAAAGATTCCTGGAGTTCATAAACTCAAATGCCATGGAACAACTAGTCACCATCCCCACAAGAGGTGAAAACATACTTGATCTCATCATCACGAACATGGGATCAAAATGTTCAACACCGAAGTATACCCTCACTGGTGAGATCAGATCATAAACTAATCTCGCTGGAGGTCCTCATCCCGCCCCACCTGAAACAAAAAGACCACAGTGAAAACTTCTCAAAAGCCGATTTCACACTTCTAAAAACTAGTGTGGTCTCCTTTAAGGCCCCTGAGCCAGTGGTAAACATTACTCAAACCGCTGCATCACTTACAAATGCCTTCTACCAGCACCTACAGGACTGCATGGATCAGGCAATCCCAAACAAAACTAAGACTCTCTGTACCAAAGGCAAGCGTCCAGTCTGGTGGACCCCAGCCATAAACAAGCTCTACAACAAAAGGAGGAAGCTACTACAAGATAGAGCAAAATCCTTGAAAGGTAAGACACCTTTGATCATTATAAGTAAAAACTAAGAGCTCTCATAAAATCATCCAAGGCAAATTTTGAGAGAAAAATCGCCAAGGACTCTAAAGACAATCATAAGGCCTTCTTTAGCTATGTTAGAAACCTAGGAGGAAACTCCCAGATATGCTCAGAATTAGTTCAAAATGATGTGAAAATTACTGAACCTACACATTGCTAACATACTGGCTGACAGGTTCAGTGCAAACTTCTCCCCTCCCCAAAGGAGAGATATCTATTCCAGAGGATTGTAGCCCCCAAACGTCTCCAAGCGCCAGGTCAGAACTGTCCTCACTAGGGCAAAAACACAGCATCCATGGGACCGGATGGTGTCCCGCTGTGTGCTTCATGAGCTCAACGAGGAATTAAACCCACAGTTAGGACAGCTGTTTAATCTTAGCCTCACCTCAGGATACGTACCCAAGGAGTGGCGCCTGGCGACTGTGGTCCCACTTCATAAGGCGGTGCCTCCACAGACCCTGGAAATTACCCCATTAGCTTGACAAGCCTTATCTGCAAAGCCATGGAGAGGATCATAATGGAACTCATAAATAAAGACATAGGCAACTTGCAGACTTTGCATCCAACCCAGTTTGGCTTTGTCAAAGGCAGATCCTGCCTCTTAAACTTGGTTGACTTTTTCGAGACAGTCACCAAGGCCATTGATGAGGAAAGGCAGTCCATACAGCCTACCTCGACCTGGCAAAGGCCTTGACACAATACCCCACTCAGGTATCATCGAAAAACTCATCAGCTTGAATGTAAACCCATACATCACAAGATGGGTTGCAAACTGGCTAAGCGACAGAACCCACAGGGTCAGAGTTGCTGGAGCCATGTCAGACTCAAAGCCTGTCACAAGTGGTGTCCCACAGGGCTCAGTCCTGGGTCCACTCTTGTTCGGCATCTACTTTTCTGAAGTACAAGCAAACACAGGAGGGTTATGGCTGACAAAGTTTGCAGATGACTGCAAACTGGCCATAGTCGAAAACACATCTGACACAGATATCCTCCAGAAGGGCCTCACAGAAACGGATAACTGGTGCCAGAGCCATGGCCTGAAGTTAAACGCCAAAAATGCATAGTCATACCCTTCGGAAAAACAAGGTTACCCCTAGCTACCATATAGGTGACAATCCACTGAGCACAGAAAAGTCATCAGGGATCTGGGGACCCAAGTTGACAGTAGTCTTTCGTTTGACACTCATGTTGCTAAAGTAGTTAGGAAAACCTTCTATATGCCCACCTGATCATGAAGGGATTCACATCTAGATCAAGGGAGGTCATCGTCCCCTGTACTCATCACTCATTAGACCTATGATTGAGTACAATGCCCGTTCGAATGTATCTGACCAGACACCTGATGCAGCTTGAAAGGCCCCAAAAGTTCCTCACCAAAAGGATAAAGGGTCTCAAAATATGTCTTATGCTGCCCGACTGAAAGAACTCCAGCTTTATTCAGTCTCATACCGCTTGCTCAGAGGTGACCTGTGCCTGACATATAAGGCCATGTCAAACCCAGATTTGATGAATATGCTTCACCTCAAAAATCTAGATCCCTCAGAACCACAAGGGCGGGAGACTTAAACCTTGACACGGTTATAAATAGAACGTGCTGGAGGGACAGATTCATCACCCAGAGACTCCCTATGCTGTGGAACAAAATCCCGGTACATGTGAGGCAGAGCACCTCGCTGGCCTTGTTCAAGAGGAATCTTGACCAATGGATGGGAGATCGCAGATATACCCCAGGGATTACTTCAGTGTCACTGCTTGACAGAGGCACAGAAAAATGATAGGCATAGTTTTTATTCAAACTAAAGGGGTGGCGAAAGCCACATAACTATGGGCTAGGCTTATAAATGCCCTTGGGCAGATAGCCTAGTATGAACCTATGAACCTATAATCAATAAAAATCCATGCCTCTGACATCTCGGCTCATTACAACACAGAGCTTCCCATCTTTTCTCGTCCTCTGCTAAAACAGTATCTTAGAGGGGCCAAAAATGTAAGGCCTCCCAGAAGATCACTAACTCCTGCACGGGACCTCAATTTTGTGTTGGAAAATCTTACCCTGCCTCCATTTGAACCAGCAGCTACTGCGGGTATAAAGTTTTTATCTTGGAAAACGGCTTTCCTTCTGACAATCACTTCAGCAAGAAGGGTTTCAGAACTACAGGCCCTCATGGCTGTGGAGCCTTTTATTACATTTTACCCGGACAGGGTGTCCTTCAGGACCAATCCTTTTATTCCTAAGGTGGTATCCAGTGCGGCTCTTAACCAAACTATTCACCAGCCAACTTTTTACCCAAATCCGCAGAACAAGGGGGAGTGGATTATGCATTCCTTGGACGTACACAGACAACTAAGATTCTACTTAAACATGACCAAATCTCTAAGACAGTCTGAGCAGCTACTGGTGGCATTTGCTGCAGGATCAGAGGGGAAGGCTATTTCAAAGCAGACCATTTCAAAGTGGATAAGCCACTACATTCGTTTCTGCTACTTGCATCATGGTAAACCGGTGCCCAAGGGAATCAGGTTACATTCCACCAGGGCTGCATCTCCCTCAGCAGCTTTTCTCAGAGGAGTGCCAACCAAAGACTTTCTAGAAGCTGCTAGTTGGAGCTCTGTTTATACATTTGCAAAGTAATATAATTTGCCTCTCTTCTCTAAGTCCAGGGCAGGCTTTGCCACTGCAGTTCTGCAGGGCCTTATAGCCACTCCTAATGCTATTTATTTCCAGCCTCCCATCCATAGCTTTGGGATTCTACCCAAATGTAATGACTGCAACAGTGAAACACGAAGAACATAGTACAGTTGTGTACACTTACCATAAATGTAGATGCTCGAGTGTAGTCACGGTTGCAGTCCGGGTTACCCAGATCCCCCTTTTTTCTAGAACTTCTCTTTCCTTCTCTATTTTCTACAGCCTTTGTGGTGTATTTGCTTTTTAGATGAAGGTAATTTATGTTGTTAAAATTGCATTGATATATATATATATATATATATATATATATATATATATATACATATATTATTTGCTCCTCATTTGGGGGGTACCTGACATCTGGGGCAAGAAAAACTGAAGAAAATGGCGTTGGCTGCATGTTTTTATACCCCTGACTACCTGATGTCATGGAAGGAGACCGCAACCGACGCAGGACCGAAGACTTTGATATTCAGGCCAACTGACTGCAACCTACCAGCAGATTACCCTAAATGTAATGACTGTAACAGTGAATACACTCGAACATCTACATTTATGGTAAGTGTCCACAACTGTACTTTCCCCCTACTTCACTCACTAGCCAAGGGCAATCACCACACGTTAACACACAAGGTGGACTTTCTCACACAGCAAAAGAAAACCCTAATCCATCCTCACCTACAGATGTTAGCACTAACACTCTAGGTAATACACTTCTAATCCCTTTTAGACACCACTACTCAGAGGACATGCTTACATTCCTGAGGGAGGCCAGGAAACTTGCAACTAAAAAGTCATACTTAATCAAAATGGGAGAAAGTCTCCCAAGTGGTGTCTACATAAGGACAAGGGACCCCAGCTTTGCAGACCCTTCCCTAGTCCTTGCATATATGTGTGAACTCTTTAAAGATGGCCTTTCTTACTCCTCAGTGAAAGTATACCTTTCAAGTCACCTCTGCCTGCCTCTAGATCCCCCTTTACTATCCAGGCTAGATGTTAAACATTTTCTGAGAGGAGTCATACACATCAGACCACCTAAAAAAAACCATTCTGCCACCCTGGGACCTTGACTTTGTCCTGGAAAAACAAAACACTTGCCCCCTTTGAGCTGGCTAACAATGCTACTTTTTACAGTTGTATACATGGAAAACTGTACTGTTGGTGGCCATCACTTTTGCTAGGAGAGTGTCAGAGTCACAGGCTGTCATGGCTTACCCCCCTACACTGTCTTCCACAAGGACAGGGTGACCTTGCGCACTAACCCTTCATGCCCAAAGTGGTAAATAAGCTGTCCTTAAATCAGTCTATTCACCTGCCTACCTTCTTATCTACTCCAACTAATAATAGTGAGAGGATTCTCCATTCCCTGGATGTACACAGACAACTGAGATTCTACCTAGGCAAAACCAAGTCCTTCAGAAAATCTGACCAACAGTTTGTCTCCTTCCACCCCAGGGCTATGGGCAAGGCAGTTTCCAAACAAACTATTTCAGGTTGGACCAGAAAATCCATTTCCTTCTGCTACTCACACCATGGCAAACATTTACCCCATGGGGTGAGAGCTCATTCCACCAGAGGTATGGCTACTTTCAAAACCTTCCTCAAAGGGCTGGACACAGCTTCCATTATGGAAGCTGCCACCTGGTCCACTATTCACACCTTCACCAGACACCACAAGCTAGATTGTCTCCAGAGCCAGGGGAGGCTTTGCAAGTGCAATCCTACAGGGGGTTCTGGAATCTTCCACTTCTGCCCCCATCCTGCCCTCTAACTAGCTGTGGTACTCTCCCACAGTAAGAATATTGCAACATAGGAGTAGAAGGACATAGAATAGTTGTGTAAAATCTTAGCATAACCATAGATGTCTTTCTCTTCCATGTTGCAGTATTCCATCCCTCCCACCTTCCCCCTAAATTAGGTTTGGGCTACGGACCTAGCTCTTAGCAACTAGGAAGCTCTACCCTTCACCAAGAGCAACTAGCCAGCATATGACATTTGACACTTCTGATTGACAATCCTTTGATGTTCTTAGTGTTTCACTGTTGCAGTCATTACGTTTGGGGTAATCTGCTGGCAGGTTGCCCTCAGTCGGCCTGATTAACAAAGTCTTGGGTCCTGCGTTGGTTGCTGTCCCTTCTTCTATGATGTCTGGTCGTCAGGGGTATAAAGCATGCAGCCGACGCCATTACATCAATCTTTCTTGCCGTGCGGTGCCCGAAGCAGAAGCAGTTCGCAAGTGCCGGTTGGCCGACTCCTGAAATTTTCATTTTTGAGTTTCAGTACTGAAGTCTTCAACTTAAAGCCAAGTACCCCGTTGGAGAAACTTTTTCTTGCTCCTTACCGACGTCAGTAAAAGTTAATAATTGCATTACTTGTGAAAAGCAAATACCCCATAAAGATTTTAATTCGTACTGTATTCCTTGCCTAGGCACTGACCACGACGTACCTTGCTGTCGGTTTTGTGCTTTATTTAATCAGCGCACTATCCGTCGTTGGTACATTTTTGCCTCTAAATATTTCAGTTCTAAGTTTAATTATCCAGAAATGTCGTCGGTTAGCCATCCGACTACCGGGATTCAAAAAAAACACAAAGATAAAGACAGAGACAGGCCACTGAGGTCCAAAACTGCCAATGACGCTTCTCCTAAGCCAGTCACCAGTTTGCTGGTACTCAGTGAGGTGCTTTTGCAGCCCCTGATACCCACTAATTCTGATTCACAGGCCTCTACTGAGACCCATTCGGAGTCCGGTATGGCACGAGATACTTCAACTATGGAACCTGCGGATGTCTCTACCTTGGATGGGTCAGGAGCTGCTGTGCAGGCACCGGCTTCTGAGGGTGTATTCAGGCCTACAGACTTGCATATTAAATCAACACCGCCTTCATTACTAAGGCCCAAGTCTAAAAAACCGACGCCAGGCCACATGCTCAGTCCCCTATTCCTAAAAAACAAATGATAAAAATGGTTGAAGATCTAATTACTCTAATCAGGGGCAGTCAACTCCCCCCCCCCCCCCCAAGACCTAGAGCTGAGTTTGATTATGAATCTTCTGATCAGGATTCTGTTCTGACTCTTCTGATGACCTGGATTTGTCCATACCTACTTATGAGGATTCTGATGCAGAGGATTCCATTCTCTCTGCTTCCCCTCCTGAGGATTTTTCTTTTGGGGAAACTTTACATACTTTAAGGGAACATTTCCACTGGGAAAGCCAGGAATTTTCTGATTCAGAAAAGAGGCTTAGGGATTTCCTCCTCCTACCTCAGCATAGGCCTTTGGCTATACCTCCTGTACTAGCCATTGTTGATGATGTGTTCTTGGAATCCAGTTTGGCCCCTGATTCCCTGCCTCCGGCTCCTAGTAAACCTGACAGATACTACAGTGTTCCTGAGTCCCACAAGTTCCTTTTTAAAAATCCTGTTGCAGATCCAGAGACTATTTCTCAGGGTCCCAAGGGCATTAAGGCTTCTACTGCTAAAAATCATACCCCATCTGATAGAGACTGCAGGGCGCTGGATAGATGGGGTGAAAAGGTTTATACCTCTGCAACCTTGGCAATCAGAGCTTTAAACTGCCAATTTCATATGTTAAAATATCAATAGCATATTATTGGACTACTTAAACAGAAAATGATGTTGAATCCTGACTGTGTGGAAAATAAAGATTTACAGAATTTAATGCATTCTGCTGAACAAGTTGGAAAACATACTTTGCTATGTGGTTTTGATTCTTTAGAGGCCTCTTGCAGGGCTGCCGTTACCGGGTCTGTGCTTAGAAGGCATGCTTGGCTTAAGGAGCAATCTTTGCCTGATCATGTTAAAGCTAAATTGTTGGATGCTCCTTTTAATCAGGACCCCCTGTTTGGCAATACGACTGAAGAAGTTCTTAAAAAGATGGAAGATCAAGCTAAATTTATGCAAACTGTTAAAGATTTTTTACAAGTACACTCTCCAAGATTTAGTAGGCACTGGCCTACTAAGAATTGGTCCTTTCCAGTCCCTTCCAGGTCCTCTTAAGCCAAACCAAGACATAGCAAAAACACCAGGTTTCAGTCCCAGGGGACTCTCAGAACTAAGCAGTGGGGGGGCCTCCACTTCCAAATCTGGAAATAACCAGACCTCCCCCCCAATGGTAAACAGTCTCAATTACTTCCTTTTAAAATTCCCAAGCACTTATCTTTTGACCGCCCATTTGGGGGGAAAGATTGCTCTTCATGCAAAGAACTGAGAGCTCATAACCCAGAACAAATGGGTTTTAAATATAGTGTCCCAGGGATACAGATTTCATTTCCAAACGTTGCCAACACCAAACGGGTGGCCAGACCTGCCCCCAAATCAGGGGCAGATGCTCAAAAACAAGTACTTTCCCTTTTAAGTATGGGGGCTATTCAACTGGTACCAGAAGAGGAAAAGGGACAAGGTTTCTATTCCAGGCTTTTTCTGGTATCCAGAAAAGACAAATCATGGCGTCCAATCCTGGACCGGTCTACTCTAAACACCTTTCTGGAGATTCCAAAATTCAAGATGCTGACTCTTCACCAATTACTTTCTATGCTAGGCAAAGACGGCTGGTTGGCAACTCTAGATTTAAAAGAAGCATACCTGCACATCCCAATCAAGGAATCATGCAGAAGATATCTATGCTTCAAAGGAGGCTACTTGCATTATCAGTTCTCTGCACTGCCCTTTGGCTTGTCTACTGCGCCCAGGGTATTCATAAAGTGCCTGGCTCCAGTTATTGCTTTTTGCAGGCAAAGAAATATTCAAATATATCCATACCTGGATGATTGTGCAATTCGGGCAGAAAACCAGGGCATACTTTTAAATAATCTGGCGTTTGTAAAAAGGGTTCTAACTTGTTTGGGGTACACCATAAACGAAAAGAAATCACAACTGGTACCTGTCAACAGATTACATTCCTGGGTGCATGCTTGAATACAACTGCCCAGATGGCTTTCCTCACGTCAGAGAAGCAAATTCATTTGGTAACTTATTTCAAACAAGTGGTCACAAAAACCCTGCTATCTGTAAGACAAGTACTGCAAGCCTTGGGATTCATGGCCTCCTGCATTATTCTAATTTCATATGCAAGACTGCATATGAGGAAACTACAGTGGTATCTAAAAAGTCTATGAAGTCAACATTCACAGCCTGGAAACAATAATTCCTGTCATACCTTGCCTACGCATGGAGTTCCTATGGTGGGCAGAAGCCTGCCACCTAAACAAGGGACTGCCATTCACACTACCCCCTGCCACCCAAACCCTGACTACAGATGTATCAGACATGCACGGGGGGCTCACCTGGCAGGGAAGTGCATTCAGGGCAAATGGAACCCAAATCAAATGCACCTACATATCAATCAAAAAGAAATGTTAGCTGTACAGAATGCTCTGACAGCCTTCAAGGAATACATTATTCCAGGGCAACTAATGGTAAAGACTGACAACACCACAGTTATGTGGTACATAAACAAGCAGGGGGGTACACATTGCTACCCCCTCTGCAGACTAGCCATGGCATTGTGGAACACAGCCTTGAGCTACCAAGTGCACATCTACAAGCTCAATTCCTGCCAGGAAAATTGATTAACACTGGCAGATGGACTAAGCAGAAACCTCATGGACCCACACGAGTGGAAACTGGAACCAAGGATTTTCAACATGTTGACAAGCGAATGGAGGAGCCCAGACATAGATCTGTTTGCCTCCCCCCAAAACTACCAGTTGAACAAGTTTTGCGCAAGGATGCCCCACAAACAAGCCTGGAAAGTGGATGCTCTGTCCTAAAGCTGGAAAAACCTGTCAGTCTACGCCTTCCCCCCACTGCCGCTGCTCTCCAAAGTTCTACTAAAAGTCAAACAAGACAAACCAAGGATGATTTTGATTGCTCCAGACTGGCCTCGCCAACACTGGTACCTCCACATGCGCATTGTGTCATAATTATCTCCATGGCACCTGCCTCAGATCCCTTCCCTGCTGTCTCAGCAGGAGAACCAAGGTCTGCACCCTCAGCTTCCAACATTGAACCCTTGCAGCCTGGCTGATCACTTAAATTCACCCTTATCATCCCTCAAACCTGTGATGGATGTGCTATCCCAAATAAAACAGACTCCTCCTTCAAGCAAGAAGAAACCAGTCTGGTGGACCCCGGCCATAAGCAAACTTTACAATAAAAGGAGGAGACTTGTGCAAAAAAAGGCCAAATCTCAAGTAGAAAAATCATCCCTGATCAGCATTAGTAAGAAATTGAGGGCCCTCATCAAGTCAACTAAAGCTAATTTTGAAAAGAAAGTTGCCAAGGATAACCATAAGGCCTTCTATGGCTACGTCAAAAACCTAAATGGCAACGCTCAGGTCTGTTCTGAGCTAGTACAAAATGGAACAAAATACACTGACCCTTCTGACATTGCCAACATCTTGGCTGACCGGTTCAGTGCAAATTTCTCCCCTCCCTCACCACCTACATGGCCTATTACCATTCCAGGGGATTGTGCAAGTCCAATTATTACTGATACGTTAGTTAACAAGGCTCTAGCTAAAGTTAAAAACACTGCCTTCATGGGACCAGATGGTGTCCCAGGCTGTGCCATATGCGAGCTCCAAAAGGAATTGACCCCGCATTCTAATACCCTGTTCAGTCTCCGCCTCTCCACAGGATATGTGCCCATAGAATGGCGCACGGCAGTGGTGGTCCCGCTACACAAGGGTGGGGCCACAACTGACCCTGGGAACTACCGACCAGTAAGCCTGACCAGTCTGATCTGTAAGGCTATGGAGCGAATCATTATGGAACTCATAAATGGAGAGATTGGGAACCTCCAGTCGTTGGACCCCACACAGTTCGACTTCGTCAAGGGCAGATCATGCCTCCTGAACCTGGTGGATTTCTTTGAGACAGTTACTCAGGCTATAGATAAGGGAAAGGAGATACACACTGCTTACTTTGACCTTGCTAAAGCATTTGACACCATTCCCCATTCAGGTATTGATAAGCTCACCAGCCTGGGCATAAACCCTTACGTCACAAGATGGATCGCAAACTGGCTCTCAGACAGATCCCATAAAGTAAGAGTAGCGGGATCTATGTCCAAATCCAGACCAGTAATGAGTGGTGTGCCTCAGGGCTCTGTCCTGGGGCCCCTCCTTTTTGGCATATACTTCTCAGAAGTACAGGCAAGCACAGAAGGGCTGTGGCTGACTAAGTTTGCAGACAACTGCAAACTGGGTGCTATAATAGAGTCTCCGGCCGACATGGAGATCCTCTAGAAGGGCCTAAATGAGACTGATGCATAGTGTCAAAGCCATGGTCTCAAGCTAAATGCAAAAAAAAATGCGTAGTAATCCCCTTTGGAAAAAAGAGTACCCGCAAACTACAACATAGGAGGTAATCCCCTGAAATCTGAAGAAGAAATAAGGGATCTAGGGACCCAAGTAGATAGTCGGCTTTTTTTTGATAACCATGTTGCCAAAGTGGTTAGAAAATCCTTCTATGTGACCCATCTGATTACGAAAGGGTTCACATCAAGATCTAAGGATGTAATGGTGCCCCTCTACTCTTCCCTCATCAGACCCATTATTGAGTACAATGCACCAATTGGAATGTACCTGGCTAGACATCTCCAGCAGCTGGAGAGACCACAGAGGTACCTAACCAAGAGGATTACTGGCCTCAAACAGTTGCCCTATGCAGCACGATTGAAAAAGCTAAGACTGTTTCTGTTGCATACCGCTTTCTCAGAGGCGATCTCTGTCTAACGTACAGAGCCATGTCCAACCCAGAATTGTTGAACATGCTCCATCTTAGCAAAACCAAATCTACTGGAGCTGCACGCTCTAGATATAAACCTCAACACAACAATAAATAGAACATGCTGGAGGGATAGATTCCCTTCGCAGAGACTTCCCTTACTATGGAACAGGGTCCCGATCTACATAAGACAGAGTCCCTCACCATCACTCTTCAAGAGGAACATTGATGAGTGGATGGGTAACAGAAATTTCACACCTGGGATCACACCAACAGCACTACTAGATTGGGGGCAAGGGTACTAGCTGCTAGTACAAGGGTCTAGGGAACTACTAAAGGGGCGGTGAATACCGCAAACGTGGCTGGGCTAATATATGCCTTTGGGCAGATAGCCCAGTACCAACCTATGAACCTATGTCATCTTGGAGGCAAGGAGACCTAGTACTAGAACATCTTATGCTGACAAATGGAAAAGATTCTGTGCCTGGAATTAATCTTTAGGGATGAGCACAGCAGCGCCCAATTTACCTCAGATTTTGCAAGACTTAACTGAGATGCTTCACAAGGCCCTGTCTTTTTCCTCCATTAAAATCCATGCCACAGCTATTTTAGCTCATTATAACACAGAACCTCCCCTCTTCTCTCATCCTCTGCTCAAGCAGCATCTCAGAGGGGCAAAAAACTTGAGACCACCCAGGAGAGCTCCAACCCCTGTCTGGGACCTTAACTTTGTTTTGGAGAAACTCACTCTACATCCTTTCAAGCCAGCTGCTACTGCAGACTTAAAATTTCTTTCTTGGAAAACAGTCTTCCTTTTAGCAATCACCTCAGCTAGAAGGTTATCTGAATTACAGGCCCTTATGGCAGTGGAGCCTTTCATCATCTTTCATGCAGGCAGGGTATCTCTCAGGAACAATCCATCCTTCATACCCAAGGTGGTTTCCAGTGTGGCTCTTCATCAGTCCATTCATTTGCCAACCTTCTTTCCCAATCCAAAGAACAAAGGGGAACGGATTCTGCATTCCTTGGATGTGCACAGACAACTTAGATTCTACTTGGGCAGAACTAAACATCAAAGAAAATCTGAACAACTGCTGGTAGCATTTGCTGCAGGGGCAGAGGGGAAGGCTATTTCAAAACGGACCATTTCTAAATGGATAAGCCATTGCATTCATTTCTGCTCTAAGCACCATGGAAAGCCTATCCCCCAGGGGATCAGATCTCACTCCACTAGGGCTGCATCTACTTCTGCAGGCTTTCTCAGAGGTGTTCCTACCAGGGATATCCTAGAAGCTGCTACCTGGAGCTCTGTACATACTTTCACCAAGCATGATCATTTACCAATTTTCTCTAAATCCAGAGTTGGCTTTGCCACTGCTGTCTTGCAGGGCCTTAGAGCTGGCCCTAATGCTGTATAAACTCCTCCTCCCAACCATAGCTTTGGGAATCTACACAAATGTAATGACTGCAACAGTTAAACACGAAGAACATAGTGCAGTTGTGTACACTTACCATAAATGTAGATGTTAGAGTGTATTTACTGTTGCAGTCCTGGTTACCCTCCCTCCAGCCCCCTAACTTTTTCTGGCTATACCTTTACTTTCCTTTACTATGCTTAAAAGCCTTTTTGGTGTATTTGCTTTTTGTTGGAGGTATACGTTTGTGTTTTTATGTTTATTTGCTCCCCATTAGGGGGGCACCTGACATCTGGGGCAAGAAAAACTGATGTAATGGCATCTGCTGCATGTTTTATTCTCTTGACGACCTGACGTCATGGAAGAAGGGACAGCAACCGACGCAGGACCCAAGACTTTGTCTTGGCCGACTGAGGGCAACCTGCCCGCTGATTACCCCAAATATGACTACAACAGTCAATACCCTTGAACATCTGCATTTATGGTAAGTGTACACAACTGTACTTTACTCTGTTTGGGACAGTCTGTCTGGCCTTCAAATTCTGGGGTCTGTGCGTGCAGACGTCACATTTAAGGTCCCTGATTTATGGCCCTACATGTGACGTCCCACACACCTACAACAAGTAGGATTAAGTTTTTGTATAGGAGCGAACTTTAGGTTGCCTGATGTGGGAAATCCCACAGTAAGAATACTGCAACATGGAAGAGGAGGACATCTGTGGTTATTTTACACAACTGTTCTTTCCTCCTCCCAGATATCCACATCTGTCATTAGTACAGGGCCTTTGGTTTCCTTAAGTATGGATAGCTTTGGTGAAGTTGAGGTTCCCAGGGTCTTTCTGCATCCTAGGGCATAAAGATCCTGGAGTTGTGGTAGGTCATAGTGGATCCTGAGGTGCCCAGGAGCCAGGTAGTCTCCATACTTTCTTATTTTTATCTGGGGAAATAAAGATGGCATAAGTGGATGTCCACTTTATACTGCGTAGACACTGATGTCTCAAAAATGTGAAGAGAGTTGGCTGGGGGGGGGCAAGCATGCTAAACTCTGGAAATTGGACAGCAAGTTGGGCCATCCACAGCAATAGTATCCGTAACTAGCAGTACTGCAGCAAGGATCCAGATCAAACATCTGTTATGCTGAGTCCCTTGTACACTTATACTTTCCCTGTCACAAATTATATTCTCTATATTTTAATTGGCAAAAGAGAACCAAAGGAGACTGTCTTGACTGCCACTTTATCTGTGGTGCATCCATGTGCTCATTTGTTACAGGGAGCCAGCCTGTATCAAAATGTCTGTAGAGTTCTGGGAGTTGGGTGGGCCGACCTAACATTCGTTCATGGCTAATTATATATCTTGACTAGTACTGTAGCTGTGGTACTGCTTGAGCGTGTACCATTTTATTGAGGTATTCAAGTAACTGCATTGTCCTTCTGACAACTAGTTTTTTGTTTACGTATTTTTCAGGTAGCACGTGAACAAGGTCAGGAAAACCCTCCAGACCACGATCCAATTCATGATCAAAGCTGGTACCTAGACAAAACACTGAGGAGGCGCCTGTACCAAGAATATGGTGTGCAAGGATGGGCAATTGTACAGTTCTATGGAGATGCTGTTTTTGTTCCAGGTGGTGCGCCTCATCAGGTTTGCCAATTTATTTTTATTGCCTATGTTGAACAGTCTTCTGTTATGCTTTTGCAGTTTTCTGTGTCTGTTTTTACACAACAAGATAAGCAGTTGTGCATCACAGTTTTAATAGTGACCATTTTTTATGTATTCTGTTTTCAGGTTCATAACTTGTACAGTTGCATTAAAGTGGCAGAAGATTTTGTATCTCCCGAGCATGTCAAGCATTGCTTCTGGCTTACTCAGGAATTCAGATATCTGTCTCATACACATACCAACCATGAAGACAAACTGCAGGTAATCTTGGGTTTATACAATATGTGAAACAAAATCTCTGCACATTTTTCCTACAGCTGGATCACCTAACATTTGTAAAAATTCTTAGCCATAACAGTGTATCTGACAATGTCTTTTCCATCTGTTCCTCAGTGGATGGCTCTTCTGTTCAGTGTCTGTCCAACGTCAGCCACTTTCAAGCTTTGCTGCCAGTGTTTAGGCTCCTTCCCTTACCTTGTAATCCCCATGTGCCAAACAAGTTACCTCAGATCTTGCTTGCCACCGTAAACTTCAGTTGTGGCCTTTGTGCTCAGGTGGGTTTTTTTTGGTGAATTTTCTGTGTTTTGTGGGATTTTTTCTTCAGGAGTTCTTTCCAAATTTTTTTCTAACGTTCCCTTTCTAGTGTGAATGTGTGTGTGTATTCACATACATACAGTGAGTGAGCAAAACGTCTTCCTCTCAACAGTTGCGCTGTCCCACCCCTCCCCTTTGTTGATTATAATTTTTGGCTGTCCTGCTTTTATGTTCACCTTTGCAGCAGTATCAGAAAAACCTTCAAGTAAGCATCTGAATTAGTCAGTTTGTGGCCACTGGCCACACAATCTATGAAACCTGAAGTTGCATCTATTGCATAGGGGCTGCACATTTGGTGTTTGGGTGCAGCATATGGGAAGCATTTGAGCATAGGACAATTGTGGAGCACAAGAGTAAGTTGTTGAAAGAACTTCTCCCTGCCTGTGCAGGGCAGAATACCACTGCTCTTTCCTCTGGGCCTTCTGTTTCCTCCCCACCAAATTAGAAACCATCTGAATGTGGTGGACCAGGAAAGTCTAGGAAAAAGGAGAAAAAGAAAAGCAAGTCATAGTGGCCAAGAAAAGATCTCTGGAGCAGTGTCCTCCTATTCTGCGGTTGCAGTATTCTTTACATGAGGGCAGTTGCCTGCCAAGTGAACCGTCAGCCAGTTTGCAAAAGTCTTTAGTGCCTAGGATGTCTGACAGGTCTGACATAGTCTATCAGACATAGGCTATAAAAGTGATGTACGCTGGCACCATCCTCAGAACTTATTTGCCGCTAGACAGAAAGCGCTTCCCATATGTACCTTCTGACTGTTGAAGAAACTTCTGCTCAGATAACTGCCCTGTTAGGGAATCCTTTCCTTACTTTTGATAAGAGTTGTAAGTATAATGTCATCCAAGGCAAAGTGGAAGGCCAAGAAACGTAGGCAAGAAGCCTCAGCTGCACCTGCAGGGCCTGATGTGTCTCCCAAAATGACTACCAGTCTGGAGATTCGTTCTGGGGCTTCATTCGAACCACAGGCTGAACCTGTAACAGAGGTAGTGTTGAAACAGGATAGTACCGTGTCCACAGAGGTGTACTACAGGTGCCCGTTCCTGGCATCCAAGGGGAGCCCCAACTCATTAATGTTAAGTTGTCTATCTCGCCTTCATTTCTTGCTTGTAGGGATCAGAACAGACCCTCTGCTCCAACCCGGCCATCTTCTATAGCTCGAGAGCTGTGTACTGGCTCGAGGCTACCCCTTATCCCATGATGCCTAGCACTAGCTACCCAGATCTCGTTTGCCACTTCAGCTGCGAGGTTCGTTGTTACTGGCTCAGGCTCGTTTAAGTTTTATTATGCTACTTTTCTATCAGATTAGGGTTCTTTTTTGATAGTTTATAGTTTTCAACCCTCTTGTAGTTAGCGTTTTAGTTTAAGCCTTTCTCTTTTTACCTCATAGGTAGCCGTTTAAGTTGGAGGCTTCCTAGCTTACAAAAAAAAAAAAAAAACTGTAGTTTATTGCGTTTTTGATTAGGTTAGTGTCTGTAGTTTTTAGCTGTTCTGCCTTTGGCCAAAAACCTTTAAGTGTAAGGTAGTATTTCTCTACTGGGTATGTCTAAAGAATCCAAGGTGTCTGGATTCAAGAAGTGTGACTCATGCTGTCAGAAAATGTCTCTGACAGATGGGCACACTTCTTACGTCTATTGCTTAGGTGTAGTGCACCTGCAGGACTCTTGTTCTGTATGCCATGCATTCAGCCCAAGGGTTCTGCAGGAGCACAAAAATAAGCTTATCTTGAGGGGTTTTCTTAAGCCCAGGATTCACCGGCCAAGGCTCAGCTGGTGAAATCTCCTAAACCAACCAAATCTTCGGCTCCCAGCTCTGAGCCATCATTGGCCCAAGCCTTACCTACTACTTCGGTTCCGGCTGGAATCGAGGAGACTGCCTCCCCGTCTGCTCCACCAGTACCTTCGGAGTCGTCTCGGACCCACAAGAGACAGAGGTCCCCTTCTCTAGAGTCTATGCATTTGGCGCCTCGGCCTCCCCTGTTGTAGAGTGACCGCAGTCACAGATCCTTCCACTCCTCTTGGTCCTCTGGACTCTCGGATCACGACATAGAGTGGTCAGTAGGTTGTTGATGTCGCAGGCACTTGCCAAAATGTTATCCAGCCCTCCTCAACAGGTGTCTGCTCCGTCCGCTTCCATCGATGTTCCTCCTCCGATTCCATTGAGCTCGGAGCCGGAGTTTGTTGGGTTTCGAATCGTGGAACCGTCGCCACCGATAACGATTTGCCCTTCGGTTTTGTCGTCTGTTCCATTCCCCTCGATGGTGCTTTCCGTCAAGGGATCTGGGCTCTGAGACTCCCTCATCGGCTCTGAGGGGGCGAGTGGCATCGGACCCTTATCTGACCCCCGTTCTCCCTCTCGGAGCATCAGCGCAGGTGAGCTCGGCTTCTACATTGGCCTCGGAGCCATCTCCCTTGGGGCGGAGGAGGATTCCGGTTTCCTCGAATCCTGAGCCTTCTTTACATTGTGGCAGGAACGCCTTCGATGTCATGAGGAGTGTACTGGCCTCTGAGTCAGCTCCACGTTCGACCCCACTGGCTCCGTCCCCGGTAGTGCCTGCGTCAACCTCTGTCCCTCCACCGGACCAAAAACATGGGGAACCGGCACTCCAGAGCACCCCATTGGGTGTTTCCTCTTCTTCAGAGGCCTCTCCTGATCATTCAGAGGAGGCCCCTCTGAAGAGGAAGTGCAAGAGAGGAAGCACATTGACTCCCCTGAGTCTGTCACTTCGGATACGGATTTGGATGAATCGGAAGGGTCCGTGAGATCCCCCTCTGAAGATGTTTCCTTTTCGGACATCCTAGAAATGCTTAAGCAGAGGGGGAACTGGACTGCCCTAGCCCCTACCGAGGATGAATCCGTATTCCTGGATGTGTTCGGTTCCCGCACTTCCACCTCCTGGGTGTCTCCGCCCTTCGATCCACTAATGTCAGTGGTGGCTCAATGGGCTTGGTCAGCCCTGGATACAGTGGAACCAACCCTGAGGAGACCCAGCAAGTTTATCACTGCACCCCCTGATAAACAGTTCCTTACCAATGGTGTTCCCATAGATGCCATGGTAGTAGCAGCGGCCACTAAACAGGAGATAGAAACTTCTTCCTATGTCCATCCTCCTAACAAGGAGTCTAGGACCATGGATAGATATGGGAAGCTTATGTTTGCTTTAGCGACATTTTCCATGAGGTCGCTGAATATGCCATTTTACCAGGCTTCAGAGTGATCTCCTGAAAGAGCTTGGAGATGCCCTCCAGGATCCATCAGCTGAAGGGGCTCAAGCTAAAGTGGCTTCAAAGCTGGCAACCCTTAATTCGGTAGTTAACTCCTCATGAGGCTCATTTCCTATGCAGACGATGGTGCGAGTAGAGCCACAGGTACAGGCGTGGCCCTTAGGAGACACTCATGTATGCGGCTATGTAATTTTGCGGAACCCTTTAGAGCGTTGTTCACCAACACTCCCTTTGATGGTTCATTTCTCTTTGGACCACAGGTGAAAGACACTGTCACTAGGTGTGAACAGGAAGGCAAGACACTCTCTGCTGTGGGAGTCTTTTTCTCCACTCCTTCCAGACCATATCCCAAAGGTCAGAAGAGTGGTAAAATGTGGTTTCGGAAATCCCAGGGAGCCTCGCCTGATACACGTAGTGATTTTTCCTCCAGGGGCAGAGGAGGAAAGAACAGACACCGCCCTCTGGGCAGAGGGGGTCTGCAGAACCAGGGCAGCAGAGAATCCTTTTCTGACGAGCCCTTCCAGCATCCCTGAAGGGTTGCCTGGCTGCCCGCCTCTGGAGGCAGTCGGGGGAAGACTTTCACTGTACCCAAAAGCCTGGCAAAACATTACGTGAGACAAATGGGTGTACACAATCATATCCGGAGGCTATGTAATTCCCTTCTTCCAACCTCCCTTACCGTCAAGCAAATCTCTTCCAGATGTTCCACCCAATCTGAGGGCCCAAGCAGTCATAGAAATTTCAAGACTGCTAGAAAAAGAGTCATCCAGGAAGTCCCGGCAGGCCAACTTGGATCTGGAACTTACTCAAGGTTCTTTTTGGTGCCAAAAAAGACGGGACTGGAGGCCAATATTGGATCTCAGCAGACTAAACAAGTCTGTTCAAAGAACAAGGTTTTGGATGGTCACACTACAGTCCATTCTACCCTTTTTGGGTCAGGACAATTGGATGTGCTAATTAGATCTTCAGGATGCGTACTATCACATCAAGATGGACAGGCGCTCCAGGAGATTCCTACACTTCTGGCTGGGAGACGGTCATTATCAGTTCAGAGCTCTGCCCTTTGGTCTCACCATAGCCCCCAGGGTATTCACCAAATGCATGGCAGTGGTCACGGCTCACCTAAGGCATCAAGGATTCCAGGTGTTTCCTTATCTAAACGACTGGCTCCTTACTGCTACTACCAGGCATCAACTTCTTCAAGCCAGGGACTATACAATCGCAATTTGTGCCCAGCTAGACATTACTGTAAATTTTAAAAAATCTGCCTTGTTGCCTTGTCAATCTATTACCTATATAGGAGCAGATTTAGATACAAGTATGTCCGCAAGGCTACCGCCAGACAGGGTGGCCGCAGTTCAGCAGCAAGTTCAGATCCTCATGCAATGCAAAAGGGTACAAGTCAGGTTGGTCCTTCAAACTCTGGGTTCTATGGCAGTGGCAGTTCTCCTGATGTTCATCATGCATACAGCTGCAGTCATAACAGATGGGTTCTCCTGCCATCAGGCGGGTCCTCGGTCGGCCGAATTCCAAAGTCTAGGTCCGACGTCGGTTGTCGTCGCTTCTTCCCTGACGTCAGTGCGACAGGGGTATAAAAGAACCAGCTGACACCATTTTCTTCAGTCTTTCTTGCCGCGCGGTGCCCGAAGCAGAAGCAGTTCGCAAGTGCCGGTCGGCCTGCTCCTGAAATTACGAAAACTTTGCAACCGAAGTCTTCTTGAAAGCTAAGTACCCCATTGGGGAAACTTTTCTTGCCTCAGACCGATGTCAGACAAAGTTAATAATTGTATTTCATGTGGGAAGCAAATACCGCATAAGGATTTCCATTCCCTCTGTATTCCTTGTTTAGGCCCAGACCACGACGTCTCAGTCTGTCGCTTTTGTGCTACATTCAACAAACGCACCACTAAGCGTCGGGCGGAGTTCGCCCAGCATTATTTTGGCAAAACATTTAACTATATTATGTCGTCAGATACTCTGACTCCAGTTTTGTCTAAAAAGCGCAAAGATAAGGACCGACACACGAGGTCCGCGGCCTCTACCGACACCACGCCAAAGCAGACTACATGTGGTCCGGTTTTCAGCGAGGCGCCTACGCAGCCCCTGACTACCGACGACACTTCATTGGCGGTGTCTCCTGTGCCCGAGGTCGAAGGCTCCTCGGCCCATACCCCGACTACAGATATCGAAGCCACTCTTGGCGGTGAATCTCAAAATGTGGACAGGTCCACCTCCTCTCAAGGTGTCTTCAGACCTTCCTCTTCTTTTTCCATCAAGGCTTTCACTAAGTCTAAAGCAGCCATGCACTCTGAGACAAGCTACACAGGGCCCATCTCCAGGCCCCATGCCTAAAAAACAGATGCTTAAAATGGCTGAAGGTTTAATTACTCTTATCAGGGGTTCTCAACCCTCCCCGGACAAAAGGCCCAGAGTGGAGGAATAATCCCCCTCCTCTGATCAGGGCTCCTTTATTTCAGAGCACTCTGATGATCAGGAACATTCTTACTCCCCTTTTGAAGATTCTGATGCAGAGGAGTCCATTCCCTCTGTCTCCCCCCCCAGAGGATTACTCATTTGGGGAAACTTTGCATGCCGTAAGAGAACACTTCCACTGGGAAGGCCAAGATTATTCAGATTCCAAGAAAAGGCTTAGGGAATTTCTCTTGCTACCTCAGCACAGGCCTCTGGCTATACCTCCTGTCTTGGACATACTAGATGATGTGTACTCGGAGGCCTGCCTTAACCCGGATTCTCTACTTCCAGCCCCAGTCAAGCTTGACAGGTACTACAGGGTTCCTGACTCACACCAATTTTTATACAAAAGTCATGCTGCTGACCCAGAAACCATCTCACAGGGCCCCAAGGGAATTAAGGCCTCCACTGCTAAAAATCCATTACCTTCCGAGAGAGATTCCAGATCCTTAGAAAGGTGGGGAAAAAAGGTATATACCTCGGCTACCTTAACCATGAGGGCATTAAACTGTCTCAGTTCCATATGCTAAAGTACCAACAGTTTCTGTTATCACAACTGAAAAGTAAAATGTCACAACCTGAACAGCCAGACTTGAAGGAGTTGCAGGATTTGATGCATAGTGCAGAACAAGTGGGTAAACATACCTTACAATGTGGTTTTGATGCTCTAGAGGCCTCATGTAGAGCTGCTGTTACAGGATCAGTCATACATAGACATACCTGGCTCAAGGAACAAACCTTGCCAGATCATGTAAAAGCTAAATTACTAGATGCCTCTCTACAAAAGGATGTATTATTTGGTGCTAATGCTGAGGAGGTATTAAGGAAAATGGAGGAAAAGGCTAAATCAATGCAAACTGTGAAAGATTTTCTACAGGTACAACCCCCACGATGTCCTTCAAGAATGCAACTGCAGTCATAACATGTGGGTTGTCCTGCCTCAGGCAGCCCTCGGTCAGCCGGATTCCAAAGTCTGGGTCCGACGTCGGCTGATGTCGCATTTCTCTCCGATGTCAGAGCGGCTGGAGTGCATAAGCATCAGCCGACGCCATTTTCTTCAGTCTTTCTTGTCGCGCGGTGCCCAAAGCAGAAGCAGTTCGCAAGTGCCGGTCGGTCAGCTCCTGTATTCTACGATACCGAAGTCATCAAAAAAGCTAAGTACCCCGTTGGGGACCTTTTCTTGCCTCAGCCGATGTCAGAAATTACTGAAAAGATTAACAATTGTCTTTCTTGTGGTAAACAATACCTCATAAGGATTTCCACTCTTACTGCCTCCCTTGCCTGGGCCCAGACCACGACGTCTCGGCCTGTGTAGCCTGTGCTCGCTTAAACAAGTGCACTCTCAGGCGCCGGGCGGAGTTCGCTGAAGATTTTTTCGGCGATAATTTTGCTTACACCATGCCGTCGGATCTTCCGACATCGCAAACTCCCAAAAAGCGAAAAGACCGGGACCGACATCCTCGGCCCGCGTCTACCACCGACTCCACGACAAAACCTAGCGCGAGTGCTCCGGTTCCCTCTGAGACTGTCTCTCCACCGCTCCGAACCGAAGACATCGCATTACCGACGACTCCGATTCCAGACATTAGCCACTCCTGATCCTTTAGACAGGAAGACTTTGCAGGAAGCTGTACATAACACTCAGCAAGTAAGCAATCACTTCCTGCAGTGTGGATATGATGCACTGGAAGCTTCATGTAGGGCAGCTATGACGGGGGCAGTTATTCATAGACATGCTTGGTTAAAAGATCAACCTGTACCAGATCATGTAAAAGCAAAACTTCTGGATGCACCTTTGGAAAAGAACAAGCTTTTTGGTGCAAATGCTAAGGATGTGTTAAAGACCATCGAAGAAAAAGCAAAATCAGTTCAGACTGTGAAAGATTTCCTCCAGGTTCAACCCCCCAGATTCAGTAGGAATTGGCCTTCAAAAAACTGGTCCTTTCCTTATCCAGAAAAGTTTCAAAGGGGTAAGAACAGACGTGGCAGAGGAAGAGGCCAATACAGAGGCCCTTACAGGGGACGACAGGTATTACAGGGTCCCAGAAACTCATTCCCATTTATTCAGGGCCCATTCTGCTGATTTGGAAACTATTTCACAGGGGCCTAAAGGAGTTTCAGCCTCCACCTCAAAAAATCCTTTGCCCTCCAACAGGGAAGCTAGGTCATTAGAGAGATGGGGCAAAAAGGTTTACACATCCACTACCTTATCTATGAGAGCTTTAAATTGCCTTTTTCATATGTTACAATATCAGGATTATCTGTTAGAACACAATCTCAATGACTTTCCTCTACTACCGCCTACCAGGGAACAACTAGAAGCTCCCTTGGGCGGGAAATTATCTCTTGTTTGCAGAAAACTGGCACAGACTGACAAAGGACAAATGGATTTTGGACATTATAGACCGAGGGTACAGGTTTCATTTTCATACCTTACCAAGAAAACAAGGCATGCCAAACCTACCACAAAATCAGAGGGCAGAGGCTATCAAGCAAATCACTCTGCTGACTCGAATGAAAGCAATAGAAAGAGTTCCACAACAAGAACAAGACCAGGGGTTTTACTCAAGACTGTTCCTTGTTCCAAGAAAAGAATCTCAAAGGAGACCAATACTGGACTTGTCCGCATTAAACACATTTCTCATAGTACCAAAGTTCAAAATGCTGACTCTACAGCAACTCCTTCCCATGCTGGGCAAGGGGTCGTGGCTGATTACTCTGGACCTCAAGGAGGCATACCTGCATGTCCCTATCAGACACAGCTGCAGAAGATACCTCAGATTTCTTGCAGGGCCAGAGCATTATCAATTCTCAGCATTGCCATTTGGCTTATCTACTGCACCCAGAGTATTTGCAAAATGCCTGGCTTCAGTAATTGCTCATTGCAGGCTCCAGGGTATACAAATTTACCCGTACCTGGACGACTGCCTCATACAAGTGGACGACAAATTGATGTTGACAAAAAACCTGGATTATGTCATACGATTACTTCAAGCTGTGGGATACACAGTCAACTTCCAAAAGTCAAGACTGCAGCCATCCCAGCAAATAATCTTCTTAGGAGCCAAACTAGACACAGCCTCTCAGATGGCTTACCTGACAGAAGACAAGCAAGAGAAGTTAACTCATTACTTCAAAGGTTTAGCAAAACTCACCCAGATGACTGCAAGGAGATTCCTACAGGCCCTGGGTTACATGGCATCCTGCATTGTCCTGGTTCCATTAGCAAGACTACACATGAGAAAGCTTCAATGATACCTAAAAAGCATTTGGTCTCAACACAGCAACAACTTGGAGACAATCATACCACTCATTCCATGCCTACAAAAGGAATTCCTATGGTGGGCCTCGGTGAGCCAGGCAAACACAGGTATGTCATTCAAAAAACCACAGATAACACAGACCATGACTACAGACGCCTCAGACCTTGGATGGGGGGCGCACATGGAAGGTAGGTGTATACAAGGACAATGGTCTCCAAAGGAAACACATCTGCATATAAACCAAAAGGAAATGCTGGCAGTAATGCATGCCATCGAGGCCTTTCAACACCAACTCCAGCAAGGCCATTTAATGATACGGACAGACAACACCACTGTGATGTGGTACATAAACAAGCAGGGGGGCACCCACTCTTACCCCCTTTGCAGACTGACAATGCAGCTTTGGGAGAAATCACTGAACCTAAACATCCAGTTACAATCCCAGTTTGTTCCAGGAAAAGACAATGTGTTGGCGGACAGCCTAAGCAGGAATTTCACAGATCCACACGAGTGGAGGTTACATCCGAAGGCCTTCAGACAAATCACTTTGACATGGGGCAAGCCAGAAGTGGACCTATTTGCCTCTCACCTCAACCATCTTCTACCAAAATTTTGCACAAGGACATACCACCCAAAAGCTTGGAAAATATATGCCCTCTCATTCAACTGGAACTCCCTAGCAATCTATGCATTCCCACCTCTGCCACTGATGACCTCAGTATTACTAAAGATCAAAGCAGAGAAGCCCAAGGGAATCATAATAGCTCCGGACTGGCCAAGACAGCACTGGTACCCACTACTACGGAGCATATGTCACACCAGGAGGTGGGCCCTCCCCCAGTGGCCTCTACTTTTGACTCAACACAATTTCGAAACACTGCATCCAAATCTTCAGACACTGCAGCTAACAGCCTGGGAGATCCCATAGATAACTTCAGCTTATCTCTCTCCAAGGAAGTTCAGCGGATACTAACAGAGGCTCTAAGGTCTACTTAGCAAAGTGGAAAAGATTCAGCAATTGGAATACCAGCAAGGGACATGATGCATCATTGTTGAACATCCCACTCATCTTGGAATATTTGGCAGATATGTTAAAGAACGGCCTCTCATATTCTTCCATAAAGATACATGCATCTGCTATTTCAGCTAGATACAACACTGATCCTCCTGTTTTTTCTCACCCCTTACTAAGGCAATTCCTCAGGGGAATCAAGAACATTAAGCCACCAAGAAAGGCCCCAGTGCCAGCCTGGGACCTAAATTTTGTCTTAGAAAAACTGACTCTACCTCCATTTGAGCCAGCAGCTTCAGTTGACTTGCAATTTCTCTCATGGAAGACAGCTTTCCTGTTGGCAATTACCTCAGCAAGAAGGGTTTCGGAGCTACAGGCCCTAATGGCAATACCACCCTTTATTATTTTTCATAGAGACAGGGTTTCATTAAGGACCAACCCTACTTTTATGCCAAAGGTGGTATCTAGGGTTTCTTTAAATCAAGCCATTCATCTGCCTGCTTTCTTCCCCAATCCTGAGAATAAGGGGAAAGACTGTTGCATACCTTGGACATTCACAGACAACTTTGATACTACCTGGACAGAACCAAGGCCAGTAGGAAGTCTGAACAACTTTTTGTAGCTTACGCCCCTGCAGTCCAAGGAAAAGCAATTTCAAAACAGACTATTTCTAAATGGATTGGACATTGCCTCAGATTCTGTTATTCCTTTCATGGAAAGACTGTTCCAGCTAATGTCAGACCACATTCCACCAGAGCTACAGCCACCTCTACAGCATTCTTAAGAGGGGTGCCTGCCAAGGACATTCTAGAAGCTGCTACATGGAGCTCCGTGCATACATTCTCCAAACACTACAATCTCCCTCTATACTCCAGATCCAGAGCAGGCTTTGCTTCAGCAGTCCTGCAGGGTTTGATTGCCACACCATCTTTTTCCTAGAGCATTCCTCCTCTCCCAGCTAAGCTGTGGTATTCTACCCACGTGTTATGACTGCAGTTGCATTCTTGAAGGACATAGTACAGTTTTGTACCTACCATAAATGTAGATGTCCGATAGACATGCAACTGCAGTCGGATTTTCCCTCCCTCCATACCCCTCTATGCCTAGGGTCCACTCCTATCCTTGTTACTCTTAGCTGGGGATATCTGTTATGGTGTATTTGTTTTATTGCTCATTTATTTGTTTGGAATCCTGTTTTTGTCTTCCAATTTGATTACAGCCTTCCTTGGAGGGCACCTGGCATCTGGGGCAAGAAACACTGAAGAAAATGGCGTCGGCTGATGCTTATGTACTCCAGCCGCTCTGACGTCTGAGAGAAATGCGACATCAGCCGACGTCGGACCCAGACTTTGGAATCCGGCCGACCGAGGGCTGCCTGAGGCAGGACAACCCACATGTTATGACTGCAGTTGCATGTCTATCGGACATCTACATTTATGGTAGGTACAAAACTGTACTTTTCAGTAGAAATTGGCCTTCCAAAAATTGATCCTTTCTAGCCACGGACAGACCCCAAAGAGGTAGATATAGGCGCCCGAGAGGCAGAGGGCAATACCAAGGATCGTTTAGAGGCAGACAATGGCAAGCTCCTACACAGAGGTGCTGAGGATAACTCGCAACCATTCAGAAAGCAAGCCCAATGACTTTCCCCTTTGCATGCCAAGCAAGACTCAAATGGCAGCACCCTTAGGCGGAAAACTGGCATTATTTACAAAAAATTGGCATATTGTCACAAAAGACAAATGGATCCTGGACATTATAAACAGAGGCTACAGATTCCATTTTCACACCCTTCCAGAAATGAGAGGCATGCCAAACCTGCCACACAATCAAAGGGCAGAGGCACAAAGACAAATTACAGATGTCTTAGACAGGAAAGCTATTCAAGAGGTACCTACGCACGAACAAGGTCAAGGTTTTTATTCCAGACTATTCCTGGTACCAAGGAAGGGAAAAGATTGGAGACCTATTTTGGACTTATCCATCCTAAACACTTTTCTACTCGTACCAAAATTTAAGATGCTCACTCTACAGCAGCTTCTTCCCATGCTGGGCAAGGAGTCTTGGCTGGTAACATTGGACCTGAAGGAGGCATACCTGCATGTCCCAATCAGACAAAATTGCAGAAGATACCTCAGATTTCTTGCAGGTTCAACCCATTATCAATTCTCTGCATTGCCCTTTGGCTTATGTACTGCGCCCAGAGTATTCACGAAATGCCTGGCATCAGTAATTGCCTACTGCAGACTTCAAGGGATACAAATATACCCCTATTTGGACGACTGCCTGATCCAAGCAGACGGACAGCAAGCACATTCTTCTGAAACATCTGGCTTGTGTAATAATGTTGTTGAATTCTCTGGGATACACAGTCAACAAAAAGAAATCAAGGCTAATACCCTCTCGGAAAATAATTTTCCTGGGTGCCAACTTGGACACAAACACCCAGATGGCCTACCTCACGCCAGAGAAGCAGGGGCAACTAACTCAATACTTCAGAGCACTAGCAAATTGCACCAGGCTGACTGCAAGGAAAATCCTGCAGGCTCTGGGATTCATGGCATCTTGCATCTTACTAATCCCATGTGCAAAGCTGCATATGAGGAAACTTCAATGGTACCTGAAAAACCTATGGTCTCAACACAGCCACAGTTTGGAAACAATAATACCACTAATTCCATGTCTTCAAAAGGAATTTCTGTGGTGGGCTCAAGCATGCCAAACAAACACAGGTCTCCCATTCTGCAAGCCTCAAGCAAATCAAGTCATCACAACAGACACCTCGGACTACGCCTGGGGGGTGCACATGACAGATCGGTGCATTCAGGGCAAGTGGTCCCAAAAAGAAAAGCACCTTCACATCAATCAAAAGGAAATGCTAGCAGTAATAAATGCTGTTATAGCTTTCAAAGACCTTTTGCAACCAGGTCAACTATCGATAAGAATGGACAACACCACAGTAATGTGGTACATAAACAGGGAGGAACACATTCATACCCCCTATGCAGACTGGCCATGTCACTTTGGAACATGGCCATGGACTTACAAATCGAACTACAAGCACAGTACTTGCCAGGCAAGGAAAACACGCTGGCAGACAACCTAAGCAGAAATATGACAGATCCACACGAATGGAAGTTGCATCCTCAAGTTTTTACAGAGATAATCCAAGCATGGGGAAGGCCAGACATAGATCTCTTTGCCTCCCACAAAAATCACCAATTGACAAAATTCTGCTCAAGGATTTTTCTTCCAAAGGCCTGGAGAGTGGGGACGCTCTCTCTTTCAGTTGGACATCAATGACAGTTTATGCCTTCCCACCTCTTCCTCTGCTGCCCAAAGTTCTATTGAATACCAGAGCAGACAGACCAAAGATGATTCTCATTGCTCCAGACTGGCCAAGGCAACACTGGTACCCACTCCTGAGGAGCCTGACACATTCCCCACCATGGACCCTGCCTCTAATGCTTCTTCTCTTGACTCAGCACAGCTTCAAAACTCTTCACAGTCAACTAAAAACACTCAATCTAGCCGCATGGAAGATTCCTTAACATTACAACAGATCCTACTGTCCAAGGAGGTGCAGGATGTCATTTTGGAGGCCAGAAGGCCGTCTACTAGAAAAGCTTACTCTACAAAATGGAAACTGTTTTGTCTGGAATGAGAAAAAGGGCCAGGATCCTGGAAAACTGAATTTACCTCAAATATTACAGTACCTAGCTGAGCTCCTAAGCAGTGGACTTTCATTCTCCTCCATCAAAATCCATGTCTCAGCCATTTCTGCAGAATACAACACTGACACTGATCCACCCTTATTCTCTCACCCCCTGTTAAGACAGTTCCTCAGAGCGGCTAAGAATCTAAACCCCCCCAAGGAAACAACCAATACCTGCTTGGGATCTCAATTTCATTCTGGAAAAACTGACCTTGCCTCCTTTTGAGCCAGCTGCCTCATCAGATTTGCAATATTTGTCCTGGAAAACAGCTTTCCTTCTGGCTATTGCCTCAGCTCGTAGAGTTTCAGAACTACAAGCTCTAATGGCTGTGCAGCCTTTTATCATCTTCCATCAGGACAGAGTTTCATTACGAACCAACCCGTCCTATATGCCAAAAGTGGTATCCAGGGTAGCTTTGAATCAGGCCATACATTTACCTACCTTTTATCCTAATCCTCAAAACAAAGGGGGTAGATTACTACATTCCTTGGACATCCACAGACAACTGCGTTATTTGGACAGAACAAAGCCTTTCAGAAAATCAGATCAGCTCTTTGTGTCCTATGCTATAGGAGCTCAAGGAAAGCCAATTTCCAAACAGACAATTTCAAAATGGATAGCCCATTGCATACGCTTTTGCTATTCTTTTCATGGCAAAACTGTACCTACAGGCATCAGATCTCACTCCACAAGGGCCATGGCTACTTCTGCAGCCTTTCTTAGAGGAGTTCCTACCAAAGATATTTTAGAAGCAGCCACTTGGAGTTCTGTGCATACCTTCTCCAAGCACTACCACCTTCCACTATACTCCAAATCTAGAGCGGGCTTTGCCACTGCAGTCTTGCAGGGCATTCTGGCTCCTCCTAGTTCCACCTAGTGCCTACCACCCCTTTCTTAGCTTTGGGATTCTACCCATCTGTTATGACTGCAGCTGTATGCACGATGAACATAGTACAGTTTTGTACCTACCATAAATGTAGATGTTCGAGTGCTAATACCGCTGCAGTCCAGGTTTCCCTCCCTCCTTCCCCTCTTGGGACAGGCCTATTGGCTAACATATCCTCATGCAACCAGATTGGGGTATTCATTCATGATGTATTTGCTTGCACTACTATATTTTGATTATATGGCATTGCTTTATTACACAAATTTATGTATTGCCTTCCTTCTGGGGGCACCTGACATCTGGGGCAAGAAAAACTGAAAAAAATGGCGCCGGCTGGTTCTTTTATACCCCTGTCGCACTGACATCAGGGAAGAAGCGACAACAACCGACGCCGGACCTAGACTTTGGAATTCGGCCGACCGAGGACCCGCCTGACTGCAGGAGAACCCATCTTTTATGACTGCAGCTGTATTAGCACTCGAACATCTACATTTATGGTAGGTACAAAACTGTACTTTACCTCTGGCCCGTTTTTCACATGAGAATCCTTCAGTGGCTTCTCTTCACACAGTGGTCTTTTCAACAGCTCCCCATGTCTGACATGATCATGATTACAGAAACACGCAAAAGACACCTTTCCTGGTGGATGGTCTCCCCACTAGTGTCTCAGGACAGACCATTCATCCAGCCCCCTTCGGTTGCCACAGTGACCATGGATGCCTCACTGATAGGGTGGGGGGGTGCATTATCAGGGCAGGACAGTCCAAGGCACTTGGCAGCCTCACGAGTACCATCTGCACATAAATGTCTTGGAGATGAGAGCCGTGCTGCTAGCGTTGCAAGCACTTCAGGACTCCCTTCCTCCTGGGACCATTGCAATTCAAACGGACAACATGTTAGTAGTGTGGTACATCAACAAGCAGGGCGGAACCAGGTCCTACCCTCTATGTCGAGAAGCACTCAGACTCTGGCAGTGGGCGATTTCCTCAACGATTTCTGATTGCGACGCACATCCCTGCGAAGTGCAACGTCATAGCAGACAAGCTCAGCAGAGCTATTCTCATGCCTCGCGAGTGGTCTCTGAATCAGGTAGTTGCGGATCTGATCTTCCGCAAATGGGGACAGCCTTGCTGCAATCTGTTTGCAACCCCCTTCAACACCAAATGCAGCAACTACTTCTCCCTTTTACCGCTTCCCGGTCACCCTCCCAGAGATGCTCTAGTCCACAATTGGCCTCAGGGACATCTTTATGACTTCCCGCCGTTCCTTCTTGTACCCAAACGCATACAGAAAGCTATATCGTTTGGTTGCAAAATTATCCTCATTGCTCCTTACTGGCCTTGGCAGATTTGGTTTCCGTTCTTGCACCGTTACCTCATCGAGCAGCCCTGGACTCTGGATCCTATTCCAGACCTGCTGATTCATCAATCAGGAGAGCTGCATCTATCCCTCCAAACGCTCCAGCTCACAGCTTGGTTGATCCAATTCCAACCCTAGCCAGCCTTCCCAGCATTTCCCCGGCTGTGTGTGAGATTGTCTCCTTTCACAAATCTGCTACTAGCAAGATGTATGCTAGCAAATGGAAACGTTTCTCTTGTTGGGCAGAGGCTAGGAACATAGATCCCTTTTCAGCCCCAGTTCACGAAATCTTGGAGTTCCTAACAGTGCTTTTTCATTCTGGGTCCGCTTCTGCCACAATCAGGGTTCAACTAGCGGCCACATCTAACTTTCATGTTGGTTTTTCTAATCTAAATATTATGTCTCATAAGCTGTGTAAAGCTTTTCTCAGAGGGACTACTCTCCTTAGGCCCCCAGTGAGAGATCCCCCTCCCCCTCCTCCTTGGGACCTTAATTTGGTACTAACTTCTTTGATTATGCCCCCTTTTGAACCGGCAGCATCCTGTTCCCTTAAGTTTCTATCTTGGAAAACTCTCTTTCTGGTAGCTATTACCTCAGCCAGACGTGTCTCGGAACTTCAAGCACTAAGTGCTCATCCTCCGTACTTAGTTTTTCACAAGGACAGGGTTGCTCTGAGAACTAATCCCTCCTTCCTTCCTAAAGTCTGCTTAGAAAATAATCTAAACCAATCCATAGACCTTCCAGTGTTTTTCCCTAACTACACCAACAAGGCAGAATACAAATTACACCTTTTGGATGTTCATAGACAATTGCGTTTTTACCTGCATAGAACGAAGGATATAAGAAAGTCAGATCAACTTTTCCTTTCCTATGCTAGGGGCAAACAGGGTCCCCCCAGTCTCCAAAGTGACCCTGTCCAGGTGGTTGTCTCACATTATTACCTTCATCTATCAACTAAGAAACAAAGAATTGTCTACCAAACCGAAAGGTCATTCTACTAGGGCTTTGGTCACTTCTGTAGCCTTCCAGTCCTGTAGCCTTCCAGTCTAGGTTTCCCATGGACTCTATCTGTGCCGCTGCCACGTGGGCAAATCCTCATACCTTTATTTCTCATTACAAGTTAGACATGGTCACCAGGAATAGAGCTAACTTTAGTCCCACTGTTCTGAAGCGTCTGTTCCATTGAGCCGCCCAGGATCGTAGGTGCTAGGGACTCTGTCCCAACAAGTGAGAAATGAAGGCGAGATAGACAACTTAAAGAAGTTATGTATCTACTATAACGTTCCATGTTAGTTGTCTTCATCTTGCCTTGTTTCTTGCGTCCCCCCCTCCAAGCCCCTGTTCTGTTGGACCGAGAGGAGTTCAGGTTTCCCCGGCTGGGTATTCTCTGGTTTGTTTCCTCTACTGACTTAGAGAGTATGACAGGTATGCTCAACCTGTTAGTTTGGACAGGTTGATTCTTTGCTATGTCTGGAGTTACTATTACAAACGAGATCTGGGTAGCTAGCGCTAGGCATCATGGGATAAGGGGTAGCCTCGAGCCAGTAAACAGCTCCCGAGCTATAGAAGATGGCCGAGTCAGAGCTGAGGGTCGGCTCCAATCCCTACAGGCAAGAAAGAAGGCGAGATGAAGACAACTAACATGGAATGTTATGGTAGGTACATAACTTCTTTTTTCTGAAGGGCCTCGAGGGTTTCCCCGACTATCCTTGTTCATGAAGAAGTGGATACATCTTTCCTGCCTTCTCTCCATAGAATGGACATGCCCAGCAAAAAGAAACAGAAAACTAAACCCGTTTCTCCTACCTCCAAACCACAAAAAGATTGGCAGGCCTTTTTCCAAAGCATCTTCAATGCTCTTATGTCTCTTAACCCCCCTCCAGGGATTACTATCCCTACAATCCCTATGACCAGCTCCTTCACAAAAGAGGGTCAGAGAGTCATCATCTGAGGAGGGCTTCTCTTCTGATGAGTCCCTCGCCTACTCTACCCAGATACATCTCCAATAGACAGTGCTTTCCCCAAGAAAGATTCTGATGAAACTGACTCCCCTGTAGAGGTAATCTCCTTCATTGACACTTAGACTAGAATGCAAGAGCATTTCAATTGGGAGATCACTGAAATGGTGGACATTCAAAAACGTTGCTGTGCTGTGTTGCAAATGGACACCCCAGTCCCTCTACTATCCCACCTGTCCTCCTTGGATGCCTTTGCATCCTCTAGCAAGGCCCCTGACTGTCAACCACCAACACCCAAAAAAAAGACCGGGTTTATAAGGTGCCTGTAGATTGTAAATATTTATTCAAAGCACCAGCAGCTTGATCCGTCAGTCATCACAGTGTCCTCTGACAAAACTCTCTAGGCTTCTTCCCCCCTCTTTCCTGCTTCCCACAGACGAGGACAGCAGGCATTTGGATGGAATAGGTAAGAAAGTTTATACATCTGCCACTGTTCCTTTCAGGACTATAAAAACCCATATGACTAAATATTCATTAAAATTTGTCTCTGCTGTCTAAAGTAATCCTTTTAGTAACTACCTCCCAGGCCACCTTGCATTCGATCAAATGTAACTGTAATGCTATAAAAGCTTCTGCTAGGGCAGCTGCATCTGGGTCTGTCCTAAAGAGGTTTGCATGGCTCAGGATACAACCCTTACCAGAGGATATCAAATCCAAATTGATGGATGCTTCCCTGGACAGTGAAGCCTTGTTTGGCTCTGTGGCCACTGAGCTATTCAAAACCTTTCAAGAGAAGAGCAAGGAGATGAAAGACCTAGTTTCTCCGGTCTTTAAATTTCAGAGGAATTAGCCCTCTAAACCAGCCTTTGTCAGGAAGCAGTCCAGACCTGCGTAACCCAAGTCCCAGAAAACAGGAAAGAGGTGACGGTCCTTTCATACTCCACAACAAACCTGACCTCCAAAGCAGCCCTTTCCTGACAGACTAGCATCCAGCTGACTACCTGGACCACCCCCTTCATCAATCCCTTTCGAGTCCAATTTGGGAAACCATTACCCAAGACTCTTGGGTACTTTCCATAATAAAGAATGGATACTTCATGGCGTGGGAGTTTCAAACCACCGTTCGTGGGGGGGGGGGGGGTCCTCCGACCTCCCACCTCCCAAAAAGCATCTACCTCTGGTGCTTCAGCAGCTGCTGGATCAAGTTACCATCCAACATGTACCTGCCAATCAAAGATGAGGGGGATTCTATTCCAGGGTGTTCCTGGTCCCAAGGAAAGAAGGACCCTTGAGAGACCCATCTTAGACCTCCTCTTCTTAAATGTCTACCTAAAGGTGCCCTCCTTCAGGATGCTTACCTTACAAACCTTGTTTCACCTCATCGTACCTCAAGCATTTATGGCCTCCATAGACATAAAGGATGCCTGTCTTCATATTCCAGTCCACCCAAGATACAGGAAGTCTCAGTTTCTCTGTAGCCTCTGCACACTTTCAATTTTCTGCCTTGCCTTTTGGTCTCTCTACCACCCCAAGGGTCTTCACAAAGTGCCTAGCACCAGTAGTGGTATTCTGCAGATTGCAGGCCATCCAAATATCATCATATCTGGACAATCTCCTGCTCCAAACAGTCCAGAATTGCTACAACAGGACCTCAACCGTGCAGTCAACATCCCCCTCTCCTTGGGATTCACCATAAATTACAACAAATCAGCCATCACCCCAACAAAGGACCAGATTTTCCTGGTGTGCATGATTCAAAATGACCTCATGAAGATTTCCCTCCCCTTACAAAAAGGCCTAGGAGTGGTCTGTATTCTTTCAAAGTCTCATTCCCCAGTCCCATATTTCAGCCAGGATCTACCTCAGGACCCTGTGCTTTATGGCCGCCACCATTCCCATGCTTCCCTTGGCAAAAATGCACATGTGGGAATGGCAGTGGTACCTAAAGTCAATTTGGACCCTGCATGCTCACACACTGGAGTTCCAAATCCCTTTTCTTCCCTCCCTGAAGAGAGAAATAAGTTGGTGGATTCAACAACTCTCCACCTATCCAGGACTTGCACTCCATCCTCAGCCATCAGTACAGGAAATGTACAAGGATGATTCGGACTCTAGTTGGGGTGCGGCCTTAAGTGCCATGAAAGCTCAAGGTTACCTGGTCACCCTTGCAAAGTAAAGAGCACATTTGTATAAAACAAACAAATGAGAGTACTACTTTTGGCACTCCAAGCCTTTCAGTCTCTCTTCACCCCAGGGTACCTCAAAGTCTTAACAGACAACATGACAGTGCTCTGGTATATAAACAAACAGGGAAGGACACTATTCCTACCTTCTGTGCAGACTAGCAGACAAGCTCTATAGGTATGGGAGCTATTAGTCCAGTTGCAGACATCACTTCAGTCAATATACATTCCATCCAACTTGAATGTTTTGGCAAACACTCTCAGCAGGTCCAAAACACAACCCCATGAATGAATGCTTCACAGGGGCATGTTTCTGGACTTTGTTCACCAATGGGGTATTCCACAAGTGGATCTCTCTGCCTCCCTCATGGATGGGAAACTTCCTCTATTTTGTGCCAGAGACCAACATCCTCTGGCCTGGAAAATGGGCACCCTAAGCTTCTCTTGGAGAGGGATGTTCCTGTATGCATTCCTTCCCCTGCCTGTTATCCCAAGAGTCCTCCTGAAGATTCGTCAGGACTGTCCAAAAGTCTTATTGGTAACTTCCTTTTGGCCAAGACAGCATTAGTTCCCCTTACTCCTGCATTTAGCCAAGGGCAGTCATCACAAGTTACCCCACAGAGTGGAACTACTCGCAACACAAAGGCAGCATCATTCATCCCCACTTGTCAACCCTACAGATGACACTGAGTGATATGGTCCTTTTTTCAGAGGACGTGCTAAGGGTACTGCATGAGGCCAGAAAACCCAACACAGGGAAATCTTATATCTGAAGTAGTTAACTTCATTTTATCTTCAACCTGTGGGTATCCGGATCCATATTGGATCCGAGCCGGCAGCTTTACAAGCATCTGCTCCAAACTCTTCCCCCTTACCCAGAACACACCACCATCTCCTACTTTCCCCCAGATCTTGTTTGCCGCTTCATGCATCAGCATCGTGATCTCTACAGCTCTGAGCTTTAGAGTTTACTGTAAGTGCTTTTTGGGGTTTTTTTTGAGAGAGTTTTTCTCTGTTAGTTCCCTTTTCCTCCCCCCTAACGCTAGTTTGTCAGTTTTTGTGTAGGCCCATCCCTTCCCTTAGTGTGTGCGTGGTCAGGTAGTGTGTTTGGGTGTCTAGGTGTGGTTGTTTGTTTTGGGATGTCTGAACAACCAAAACCTACTTTTAAAAAATGCACAGTGTGTGGCCATAAGCTTTCACCAGCGGATGGCCACACTCTGTGTTGTTTGCATGGGCGTAGCACATTTGTCCATCCAATGCAGCATTTCTGCAGGGTTTAATCCAAGGGCCCTTAAAGATAGAAAGGCCATATTTGCGGCAAAAGGCCTGCTTCCAGCATCTACCTCGGATTCTTCTACGGCCTCAGCTTCTACAACTCTCGCCCAACCCCCCCCCCCCTTTCAGGCTGGGACTTACCCTCCTGCTAGACACCTGCTGAAAGGGATGTTGCCAAAGGAAGAGACGAAAAGGACAGAGACAAAGATGCAGAGAGAGGGAGAGACAGAGAAATGAAAGGGGTTAGGTCCCGTAAACAGTCTCCAGATCGGGAGCCCTTCCCTAGCCTGCCTTCTAAGGTCTCGAGACCTGTTTCTCCTTGGCTCCAATGTCCCAGATTTTTGATGGAGCAGAGGCCTTCCTCTAGGTCCTCCAGCGACCAGCCAGATCCGAGTCAGTCACTTCCTTGTGCTCGACTAGGAGTCTTTCTGAAATGGATATGGACAGGACCCAAGTCTTTGATAATCAGGCCGAATGAGGGCTACTGCAAGCAGATAACCCAAATGTGATGACTGCAACAGTGAATACACTCGAACATCTACATTTATGGTAAGTGCACACAACTGTACTTTCTCCGCGACGATGTCTACTGTGAAATCGGTGTCAAACACATCCATGTGCCTACTTTCTCATGCTATGGAAGGAGCAGCTAGGGTGGCAGGGACCGGTGTTGCTATGAGGCGACACGCTTGGCTCAGACTGTCAGTTTGCGGACCCCTTCAAGGTGTCTTTTACATCCCTTTGATGGTTCTTTTCTTTCTGGGAAGACCATACGTGACACCCTTGTCCAGAGTGAGAAAGATGGGAAGACTTTGTCTGCCATTGGAATCCACATGTTCTTGGTGTTTCACTGTTGCAGTCATTTCATTTGGATAATCTGCTGGCAGGTTGCCCTCAGTCGGCTTGATTAACAAAGTCTTGGGTCCTGTGTCGGTTGTTGTCCCTTCTATGATGTCAGGGGTATAAAACATGCAGCCGACGCCATAACATCAGTCTTTCTTTGCCGCGCGGTGCCCGAAGCAGAAGCGGTTCGCATGTGCCGGTCAGCAGACTCCTGAAATTTTCATTTTTGAGTTTCAGACCGAAGTCTTCAACTAAAAAGCCAAGTACCCCATTGGGGAAACTTTTTCTTGCTCCTTAACAATGTCAGTAAAAGTTAATAATTGTATTACTTTTGGGAAGCAACTACCGCATAAGGATTTTCATTTGTACTGTATTCCTTGCCTAGGCCCTGACCACAACGTACCTTGCTGTCGATTTTGTGCTAAATTCAATCAACGCACTATTAAACGTCTGTATATTTTTTGCTTCTAAATATTTTGGATCACGCTTTAATTATCCAGAAATGTCGTCTGTTAGCAATCAGACTAACGTAATACCTAAAAAAAATGCAAAGAAAAAGACAGGCCGTTGAAGTCCAAAACTGATGACTACGCTTCTCCTAAGCCAGTCGCCAGTTCCCCGTTACTCAGGTGCTTTCGCAGCCCCTGATACCCGCTACTTCTGATTCGCAGGCCTCTACTGAGACCCATTTAGAGTTTGGTATGCCGCGAGATGCTTCAATTATGGAACCTGCGGATGTCTCTAACTTGAATGGGTCCAGAGCCGCTGTGCAGGAACCAGCTTCTGAGGGGTGTGTTCAGTCCTACAGATTTGTATATTAGACCGAAGCCATCTTCACAACTAAGGTCAAAATCTATGTCTAAAAAAACGATGCCTGGGCCACATGTGCAGGCCCCTATGCCTAAAAAACAAATTATCAAAATGGCTGACGATTTAATTACTCTGATCAGGGGTAGCCACCCACCCCCCAAGAGGCCTAGGCAAGACTTTGATTATGAATCTTCTGAACAGGATTCTATTTCTCCCGACTCCTCTAATGAACAGGATTTGTCTATACCTACTTATGAAGACTCTGATGCAGAAGATTCTATTCCTTCTGCTTATCCCACTGAAGATTTTTTTTGGGGGGAAACTTTACATACCTTACGGGAACATTTCCACTGGGAAGGTCAGGATTTCTCTGAATCTAAAAAGAGACTTGGGGATTTTCTTCTTCTTCCTGTTGTAGGCATTGGTGATGTTTTTTCAGAATCTAGTATGGCTCCTGATTCTCTGCCTCCGGCTCCTTGTAAGCCAGACAGATACTACAGGGTTCCTGACTCCCACAAATTCCTTTTCAAGAATCCTATTGCAGATCCTGAAACCATTTCTCAGGGTCCCAAGGGCATTAAGGCCTCTACTGCTAAACATCCTACCCCTTCTGATAGAGATTCCAGGGCACTGGATAGACTGGGCAAGAAGGGTTACACTTCTGCAACCTTGGCAATCAGGGCTTTAAACTGTCAATTTCATATGCTTAAATACCAACAGCATATCATGGGACTGCCTAAACAGAAAATTATGTTAATTTCTGACTGTGTGGAAAATAAAGATTTACAGGATTTATTGCATTCAGCTGAACAAGTTGGAAAGCATACTTTGCAATGTGGTTTTGATTCTTTGGAGGCCTCTTGCAGGGCTGCTGTAACTGGCTCTGTGCTAAGAAGGCACGCTTGGCTCAAAGAGCAAACTCTGCCTAATCGTGTTAAAGCAAAATTGTTGGATGCTCCTTTACAACAGGACCATCTCTTTGGTAATAAGGCTGAAGTTTTAAAGATGGAGGATAAAGCTAAATCTATGCAAACTGTGAAAGATTTCTTACAAGTGCAACCTCCAAGATTTAGTAGGCACTGGCCAACTAAAAACTGGTCCTTTCCAGTTCCTTTGAGAGCCACTCAAGTCAAACCCATACATTCCAAAGGCTCCAGGTTTCAGTCCCAAGGGACTTTTAGAATAAAACAATGGGTTGCCGCCTCCTCCAAATCTGGAAACAACAAGGCACCTCCCTACTACGGCAAGCAGCCTCAATGACTTTCCTCTACATTTACCAAGCAGTTACCTTTCAGCTGCCCCTTTGGGGGGAAAACTGGCACTTCATGTAAGAAACTGGCAACTTATGACCCAGGACAAATGGGTTTTAAAATATAGTATCCCAGGGATACAGATTTCATTTCCACACGTTGCCAGTCCCAAACAGATGGCCAGACCTGCCCCCAAATCAGTGGGCAGAGGCCCAGAAGCAAGTACCGTCTCTCATGAACATGGGAGCTATTCAACCAGTCCCAGAAGAGGAAAGGTTTCTATTCAAGATTTTTCCTGGTACCCAGAAAGGACAAATCATGGTGTCTAATTCTGGACTTATCTACTCTAAACATGTTTCTGGGCATTCCAAAATTCAAGATGCTGACTCTTCCAACAGTTATTTCCTATGCTAGCCAAAGATGCCTGGTTGGTAACTCTAGACTTAAGAGGCTTACCTGCATAATCCCAATCAGGGAATCTTGCAGAAGATACCTCCACTTTAAAGCAGGTTATTTGCATTACCAGTTCTCTGCACTGCCCTTTGGCTTATCTACTGCGCTCAGGGTCTTCACAAAGTGCCTGGCTCCAGTAATTGCATTTTGCAGGCAAAGAAATATTCAAATATATCCATACCTGGACGATTGTCTAATTTAGGCAGAAAACAGGGACATTCTTCAAAAACATCTGGCGTTTGTAAAAAAGGTTCTAACTTGTCTAGGGTACACCATAAATGAAAAGAAATCACAACTGGTACCCTCTCAAAAAAATTACATTCCTGGGTGCAAGCTTGAATACAACTGCCCAGATGGCTTGCCTTATGCCAGAAAAGCAAATTCATTTGGTGACTTACTTCAAGCAGGTGGCCACAAAAACCCTGCTTACCTGCAAGACAAATTCTGCAAGCCCTGGGGTTCATGGCCTCCTGCATTCTTCTAATTCCATATGCAAGACTGCATATGAGGAAACTTCATTGGTACTTAGAGTTTATGGAGTCAACATTGTTACAGCCTGGAAACAATGATTCCTATCATACCTTGCCTGCAGCTAAAGTTCCTATGGTGGGCAGGGGCCTGTCACCAAAACAAGGGACTGCCATTCTCTCCACCCCCTGCTGCCCAAACCCTTACTACAGGCTATGCTTGGGGGGGCTCATCTGGCAGGGAAGTGCATTCAGGGCAAATGGAGGCCAAATCAAATGCACCTTCATATCAATCAAAAAGAGATGCTAGCTGTACAGAATGCACTAACAGCCTTCAAGGACTACCTTCATCCACGGCAATTAATAATAAAGACAGACAACACCACAGATGTCCTTCATGGATGCATCTGCAGTCATAACAAATGGGTTGTCCTGTCGTCAGGCAGCCCTTCGGTCGGCCGGATTCCAAAGTCTGGGTCCGGCTTCGGCTGATGTCGCACTTCACCCGACGTCATCTCTGCTGGTCTTCGGGTATAAAGGCATCAGCCGACGCCATTTTCTTCAGTCTTTCTTGCCACGTGGCGCCCAAAGCAGAAGCTGT
Organism: Protopterus annectens; assembly: GCF_019279795.1. NCBI lineage: Eukaryota > Metazoa > Chordata > Ceratodontiformes > Protopteridae > Protopterus > Protopterus annectens. The sequence continues at coordinate 568,089,304 of NC_056729.1, forward strand.
TCGCAAGTGCCGGTCGGTCAGATCCAGAGATTCCTACTACCGAATACTACTTCGAAGACTTCTAAAAAGCTAAGTACCCCGTTGGGGACTCTTTCTTGCCTCAGCCGATGTCAGAAAAAGTAAATAATTGTTTAACTTGTGGGAAACAAATACCTCATAAAGATTTCCACTCTTACTGCCTACCTTGTTTAGGCCCAGACCACGACGTAGCTGCCTGTCTAGCCTGTGCTTCCTTCAACCAACGAACGCTTAGGCGTCGGTCTGAGTTTGCAGAAGTTTTTCGGCTCAGATTTTGCGTACATTATGCCGTCGGATCTTCCGACTACCCAAATAGTTAAAAAACGCAAAGAAAAAGACAGACACTCGCGGTCCGTGGTTTCGGCCGAAACCACGGATAAGCAAGCCGCGAGTGTCTCGGTTTCGGCCGAAACCGAGAAAACCGGTCAATCCTCAGCCGAATCCATGACTACTACCGAGGCTCCTGCTACTTTAGTTGAATCGGCCTCTGACATTTTGCCTACTACTGTGGCTTCCAGTGACTTATCTGACACCATCCCTTTGGATGTTTCTACCCCAGCACGTGGTGCTGCTAGGCCTCCCGCAGCCATGTCTATCAAGGCCTTTGCCAGGGCCAAAGCAGCCAAAACTGTTAAAACAGTGCCTGTTAAGACCTCCTCACACAGACACACTTCTAGCTCTCAAATGCTTACTCTGGCAGAGGATTTAATCTCCTTAATTAGGGGATCCCAATCTCAACCAGAGACCTCCCAGCCTCCAGAAAAGAGACCTAGGACAGAGCCACCCCAGCAAGAGTGCTCTGATGATTCTTCGGAGGACTCCGCGCTACAGACCAGCCAGAGGCTCTTTTTTCCACTTATGAAGTCTCCGATGCTGATGAATCCATTCCATCTGCCTCTCCACCAGAGGAATTTTCCTTTGGGGAAACCTTACATGCCATGAGAGAACATTTCCAATGGCAGGGACAAGATTTCTCAGATTCAAGAAAAAGGCTTAGGACCTTTCTGCACTTACCACAACATAGGCCCTTAGCTATACCTCCAGTTTTGCCTGTTGTGGATGATGCATTTAATGATGTTTGCACTGCACCTGATTCTTTACCCCCAGCCCCTGCCAAACCAGACAGATTTTACAGGGTGCCACACACTCATCACCACCTTTTCAAGGCCCCACTTGCAGATCCTGAGAGTATCTCCCAGGGGCCTAAGGCAGTAGCTTCTACCTCAACAAAAAACCCTCTCCCTTCTGAAAGGGAATCCAGGTCATTAGAGAGATGGGGCAAAAAAGTTTACACCTCTGCTACTCTCTCAGCTAGAGCTTTAAACTGTCAGTTTCACATGATCCAATACCAAGAGTTTATGCTTGATCAGTTGACTAAGAAACTATCCTCTGAAGAATCCTTAGATAAGAAATATGTTTTAGAAATGGTGAATAACACACAGCAGGTTAGTAACCATTCTTTAAAATGTGGCTATGATGCACTGGAGGCTTCATTTAGATCAGCCATGACTGGCACAGTGATAAGAAGGCATGCATGGTTGAAAGAACAGGTCCTGCCGGATCATGTAAAAGCTAAGCTGTTAGATGCTCCTATGGATAAGGACAGTCTATTTGGTACCTCTGCTCAGGAAGTAATGAAGAAAATGGAAGAGAAGGCAAAATCTGTACAAACAGTTAAGGATTTCTTACAGGTTCAGCCCCCTCGGTTTAGCAGGAACTGGCCTGCCAAAAATTGGTCCTTTCCAGACTCCTCAAAGACCCAAAGAGGCAGGAATAGACGCTCTAGAGGCAGAAACCAATCCAGAGGAGGTGCCTACAGAGGACGCCAGTGGCAAGGCAATAACCAGCGAGGCACTGACACAACCACTGCAACAGGACAATCACAGTGACTTAGCTCTGACACCGCCTACCAGGGAGCAAATAGCAGCACCTTTAGGCGGAAAGTTAGCTTTATTTTCACAAAATTGGCATTATATCACAAAAGACAAGTGGATTTTAAAAACCATAGACCAAGGCTACAGGTTCCACTTCCACACCTTACCAGTAAAAAGAGGAATGCCAAACTTACCTCCAACTCAAAAAACAGAAGCTCTAAACCAGGTAGCTCAACTAACCAAGATGAGAGCTGCGGAAAGAGTACCAGTAAATCAACAGGGAAAAGGATTTTACTCCAGACTCTTTCTAGTCCCAAGAAAAGAGAAATCTTGGAGACCCATTCTCGATCTGTCCGTCTTAAACACACACATCATCGTTCCAAAATTCAAAATGCTGACCTTGCAGCAACTTCTTCCCATGCTGGGCAAGGAGTGTTGGCTGGTGACTCTAGATCTCAAGGAGGCATACCTGCACGTCCCCATCCGACCAAATTGCAGAAGATACCTCAGATTCCTTGCAGGATCAGAGCATTATCAATTCTCAGCATTGCCCTTTGGCTTATCTACTGCGCCCAGAGTATTCACAAAATGCCTGGCATCAGTAATCGCTCATTGCAGGCTACAGGGAATCCAAATCTATCCATACCTGGACGACTGCCTACTACAAGCGGACAACAAAGACAAGCTGACAACAGATTTACAAAGGGTCATTTGCTTACTACAAGCCCTGGGATACACAGTCAATTTAAAAAAGTCAAGACTGATTCCATCCCAGACAAGAACATTCTTGGGTGCAGAATTGGACACAGTAAAACAAATGGCATTCCTGACTGCAGAAAAACAAGAACAACTTCCTCTCTACTTGGCATTAACAAAAAAGAACAAGTTAACAGCAAGAAAAATACTACAGGCCTTGGGCTTCATGGTGTCATGCATAATCCTGATTCCCCATGCCAGACTGCATATGAGAAAGCTACAGTGGTACCTAAAGAATTTATGGTCTCAACACAGGCACAGCTTAGAAACCGAAATACCACTAATAGCATGCCTGAAACAAGAGTTCCTATGGTGGGCACAAGCATGCCAGTCAAACCTAGGCTTGCCCTTCCAAAACAGTCAAGCAAACCAAACCATCACAGCGGACGCCTCAGACCGAGGCTGGGGCGCACACATGTTGGACAAGTGCATACAAGGATTGTGGACTCCAGACCAGCTGCACCTGCACATAAACCAAAAAGAAATGCTGGCAGTAAAACTAGCAATCCAGAAATTCAGGCCATTCCTTAAAGAAGGCCATTTAATGATAAGGACAGACAACACCACAGTCCTGTGGTACATCAACAAGCAAGGGGGCACTCATTCATACCCCCTATGCAGAATGACTCTGGACATTTGGAACATGGCTCTGAGCTACAACATCCAGTTACAGGCAATATTTGTGCCAGGAAAAGAAAACACCCTAGCAGACATGTTAAGCAGAACCACCTCGGATGCTCACGAATGGATGCTGCACCCGGACATCTTCAAGGCCATCACAAAGAAATGGGGAATGCCACAAATAGACCTGTTCGCATCCCCACTCAACCACCAGCTCAGGAAATTCTGCACAAGGACGCCCCACCCACAGGCATGGAGGGTGGACTCTCTATCCTTCAGTTGGAAAGGCCTAATAGCATATGCATTCCCACCTCTTCCTTTAATGCACAAGGTACTTCTGAAAATCAAAGAGGAGCCCAAGGATAATCCTGATAGCTCCAAATTGGCCAAGACAACACTGGTATCCTTTGCTGAGGAGCATGTCACAGGGGATAATGTGGACAATACCCTTGATACCTTTGATGTTAACTCAGAACAACTACAACATCATGCATCCAAACCTAAAAACCTTACAACTGACTGCCTGGAACATCACTTAACAACAACTAACCCAGACTTATCACAAAGGGTTAAAGACATTATCCTTGAAGCCCGAAGACCTTCAACAAGAAGGAACTATGCAGGAAAATGGAAAAGGTTTGTCACTTGGAGTGCTGAAAGAGGAAAAGATGTGTCAAACATAGACATTGCTAACATCCTGGAGTATTTGGCAGAGCTCCTACATACAGGCCTGTCCTATTCCTCCATCAAGATACATGCATCAGCTATTTCTGCAGAATACAGCTACGATTCACCTGTCTTCTCACATCCTCTACTCAGGCAATTCCTCAGAGGGATAAAGAATGTAAAACCTCCTAGGAAACCTCCATTACCAGCATGGGACTTGAACTTTGTGTTAGGAAAGTTGACACTCCCACCTTTTGAACCAGCAGCAACAGCAGATCTGCAGCACCTATCATGGAAAACTGCTTTCTTATTGGCAATTACCTCAGCAAGGAGGGTTTCTGAACTACAGGCCTTAATGGCAGTGCAACCCTTCCTAATCTTCCATCAAGACAGGGTGTCCATGAGAACTAATCCTACATTTATGCCTAAGGTGGTATCCAGAGTATCTTTAAACCAGGCAATCCACCTACCTACCTTCTTTCCTAACCCACAGAACAGGGGGGAAAGACTGCTACATACCTTGGATGTACATAGGCAGTTACGCTACTACCTGGACAGAACAAAAAGTAACAGGAAAACTGACCAGCTTTTGGTAGCCTATGCAACAGGAAGGGAAGGAAAAGCAATTTCCAAACAGACAATCTCCAAATGGATAGGAAATTGCATAAGATTCTGTTACTCCTACCATGGAAAACCAATGCCACAGAACATAAGACCTCATTCAACAAGAGCTACAGCCACTACCACAGCTTTCTTACGAGGAGTGGCAACCAAGGACATTATTGAGGCGGCTACTTGGACCTCCGTGCATACATTTGCCAAGCATTTCAATTTACCTCTATACTCTAGATCCCGAGCAGGGTTTGCCACTGCTGTACTGCAAGGGATCCTAACTACACCATAATTTTTCCTACCTCCACCCCTAGTTTGGCTATGGTATTCTACCCATTTGTTATGACTGCAGATGCATCCATGAAGGACATAGTACAGTTTTGTACCTACCATAAATGTAGATGTCCGAACTGGATAGCATCTGCAGTCAGGATTACTCACCCTCCTTCCCCTCTATGGTACTCCTAGGGTATTTACACTCCTAATAGCTAGCTGGGGGGGAGTCTCTTATGGTGTATTTGTTTGTATATATGTACATACATGCTTATTTTTGTATTTGCCTTCTACCTTGTCTGCATACATTGGCATTTATCCAAAATTTAGCCTTCCAAGAGGGCAACTGGCATCTGGGGCAAGAAACACTGAAGAAAATGGCGTTGGCTGATGCCTTTATACCCGAAGACCAGCAGAGATGACGTCGGGTGAAGTGCGACATCAGCCGAAGCCGGACCCAGACTTTGGAATCCGGCCGACCGAAGGGCTGCCTGACGACAGGACAACCCATTTGTTATGACTGCAGATGCTATCCAGTTCGGACATCTACATTTATGGTAGGTACAAAACTGTACTTTGTGGTACCATAAACAAGCAGGGGGGGTACACACTCCTACCCTGTTTGCAGACTAGCCATGGCATTGTGGAACACTGCCTTGACCTATCAAATTCAACTACAAGCTCAATTCCTGCCAGGAAAGCTGAATACTCTGGCAAACGAACTAAGCAGAAATCTCATGGACCCACACGATTGGAAACTGGAACCTCGGATTTTCAACATGTCCCTCAAATGGGGGAGTCCAGACATAGATCTTTTTGCCTCACCCCAGAACTAGCAGTTGGACAAGTTCTGCACAAGAGCTCATCACAAAAAAGACTGGAAAGTGGATGCTTTATCATTCAGCTAGAAATACCTATCATTATATGCCTTTCCCCCTCTGCCTCTGCTCTCCAAAGTTCTACTAAAAATCAAACAGGACAAGCCAAAAATGATTTTGATTGCTCCAGACTGGCCTCGCCAACACTTGTACCCACTCCTGCGGAATGTGTCACACCTTCCACCGTGGCACCTACCTCAGACACCTTACTTACTGTCTCAGCAGAACAACCAAATTCTGCACACTCCGCTCCAAACTTTGAATCTTTCAGTGTGGCTTATCACCTAAATTCACCCTTGGCATCCCTCAGCAAACCTGTGATGGATGTCATTTTGGAGGCAAGAAGGCCTAGTACTAGAAAATCTTATGCTGACAAATGGAAAAGATTCTGTGCCTGGAATCAATCACAAGGGATAAGCACAACAGTGCCCAATATTCCTGAGATTTTACAATATTTTACTGAGATACTTCACAAGGGCCTGTCCTTTTCTTCCATAAAAATCCGTGCCTCAGCTATTTCAGCTCATTACAACACAGAACCTCCCCTCTTTTCTCATCCTCTGCTAAAGCAGTATCTCAGAGGGGCCAAAAACTTAAGACCACCCAGGAGTGCTCCGACCTCTGCCTTGGACCTCAATTTTGTATTTGAAAACCTCATTCTCCCTCCTTTCAAGCCAGCTGCTACTGCAAACTTAAAATTTCTCTCCTGGAAAACAGCTTTCCTTTTAGCAGTCACTTCAGCTAGAAGGATTTCCAATTACAGGCTCTTATGGCAGTGGAGCCTTTCATTATTTTTCATGCAGACAGGGATGTCTCTCAGAACCAATCCATCCTTCATGCCTAAGGTGGTATCCAGTGTGCCTCTTAATCAGACCATTCATTTTTCCCAATCCACAGAACAAGGGGGAATGGATTATGCATTCATTGGATGTACACAGACAATTTAGATTTTACTTAAACAGGACAAAATCACAAAGAAAATCTGAACTACTGGTGGCATTTGCTGCAGGGGCAGAGGGAAAGGCTATTTTAAAGCAAACTATTTCCAAATGGATAGGCTATTGTATTAATTTCTGCTATATGCATCATGGTAAAACTATCCCCCAGGGGATCAGACCTCATTCCACCAGGGCTGCATCTACTTCTACGGCCTTTCTCAGAGGTGTTCCTACCAGAGACATTCTATAAGCTGCTACCTGGAGCTCAGTTCATACGTTTACCAAACATTACCATTTACCTTTCTTCTCTAAATCCAGAGCTGGCTTTGCCTCTGCTGTCCTGCAGGGCCTTATTAGCTGGTCCTAATGCTGCATAAATCCATCCTCCCAACCATAGCTTTAGAATCTACCCAAATGTAATGACTGCAACAGTGAAACACGAAGAGCATAGTACAGTTGTGTACACTTACCATAAATGTAGATGTTCGAGTGTATTCACTGTTGCAGTCCTGGTTACCCTCCCTCCAACCCCCTGTTTTTTTCTCTTACTATACCTCTTCTTTCCTTTCCTATGCTTCAAAGCCTTTTTGGTGTATTTGCTTTTGTTAGGAGGTATATATTTTTTGTGTTTTTAATTACTTAAATATTTGGCTCCCCATTTGGGGGACACCTGACATCTGGGGCAAGAAAAACTAATGTAATGGTGTCAGCTGCATGTTTTATACCCCTGACGTCATGGAAGAAGGGACAGCAACCGACGCAGGACCCAAGACCTTGTTAATCAGGCCGACTGTGGGCAACCTGCCAGCAGATTTCCCAAATGAAATGACTGCAACAGTGAATACACTTGAACATCTTCATTTATGGTAAGTTGTACACAACTGTACTTTCTCTAGCCATCAAGGATCCTTTTCCAGGAATCAGAGAGGGCAAAAGAAGATGCTATTCTGGAAATCACAGTTTTCCCAGGACTCTCAGGACAACTCGTCCCTGAGAAGCAGAGGGGGACATGACAGATGCCGGCCAAGAGGCAGAGGGGGTCCGAGGAACTTTGGGTCTAGAGAGCCCTTCTCGGACAGGCCTTTGCAGCAGCCCTGAGGTGTTGACCGACTGTCCTACTCTGGAGGCAGTCGGGGGAAGATAATCATTGGACCCCATAACTGCAGATTGTTGGGTGCTTCTAATAATATCCAGAGGTTACACCATCCCGTTTCTTGCCCCTCCAATTCAACCAAAATGCCTCCCAGGTGTTCCACCCATTCAAAGGGAGACGGCAGCGCTGGAGGTTTCCAAGATGTTTAAAAAATGAGCCATCGAAACGGCTCCCCCCCCCCAATCAGTCCGGGTCAGGTGTTTACTCCAGGTTCTTTTTAGTGCCAAAAAAGACAGGGTACCTCAGACCCATTTTGGACCTGTCAACCTTAAACCTGTCTGTCGCCAAGCAGACGTTCCAGATGGTCACCCTACAGTCCATTCTACCTTATCTTCGAGAATGCGACTGGATGTGCTCGATAGACCTCCAGGATGCTTACTACCATGTCAACATTCACAGAAGCTCCAGGAGATTCCATCGCTTCCAGCTGGGAGCCAGTCACTTCCAGTTTCGAGCCCTACCCTTCAGTCTCACCACAGCCCCCAGGGTGTGTTTACCAAGGTAATGGCAGTTGTAGCGGCTTACCTGAGACCTCAGGGGATTCAGGTATTCCCTTACCTAGACTATTGGCTCCTCAATGCTTCCACCAGACGTCGTCTTTGCCAAGCCAGAGACTTCTTCCTGTGTCTTGCAGCCTTGTTAGGGATTATGGTCAATGTTCCCAAGTCCCTCTTGTATCCGGTACAGATCTTGGACTTTATCAGGGCAAGGCTGGACACCCTTCAGTTGAAAGTCTTCCCAACTCCAGACAGGGTCCAGAGTCTAAGGGCTCATGTATCACTGATTCTTGGCCACAGGTTACCGAAGGCGGTGGACACTCAGACCCTTGGGCTCTATGCTGCAGCAATTTCTATCCTCCCCTGTGCGCGTCTTCACATGCGTGTTCTACAGTGGACTCTAGCCGTACAATGGTTTTGGTTTGATCTCCCCATGGAATAACCAATTCAAGTCAGCAAAGCCTGCAGGGCTTCACTTCTCTGCTGGGTCCAGTCTCCGGAGAGTGTAGCGAGATGCCCCTTTGTTCCATCCATAGCCCAAGCCACAGTAACCACGGACTCCTCCCAGCTCAGGTGTGGGCGGGGGCATTATCTGTGGAGGACGGTCCATGGCATGTGTTTCCAGATCGAGACCAGATTGCACATCAGTGTTCTGGAGATGAGAACAGTGCTTTTAGCACTGCAGGCCTTCCATACTGTTCTTCCTTTGGGGACTATTGCTCTTCAGTCAGACAAGCATGTCTGTTGTCTGGTACATCAACAAACAAGGAGGAACCAGATCTTACCCTCTGTGTCTCGAGGCCATGAGCGTTTTGGTGTGGGCAATCTCCACCAGTCTGTTTCTGATTGCAACGCAATCCCAGGATGCTCCAATATTTTAGCGGACAAATTGAGTCTGGTTATTCTAATGCCATACGAGTGGTCTCTGAAGCAGTCGATAGTGGAGGAGATCTTCCTTGCATGGGGATAGCCTTGCTGCAATCTCTTTGCATCTCCTTCCAACTCGAAGTGCAACAAGTTCTTCGCTCTGATTCCCTCACCAGGGGAACCCCCCCCCCAGAGATGCTCTAGTCCATGCATGGCCTCCTGGGCTCCTGTACGCTTATCCCCCTTGACCACTCATTCCGAAGTTTCTTCAGAAGTATTGCCGACTGGGGTGCAAGGTGATCCTCATTGCCCCGTTCTGGCCTCGTCAAGTTTGGTTCCCCTTCCTCTGGTCTCATGTTCTAGCTCCTCCTTGGATTCTAGATCCCTGCACTGATCTCATTTCTCATCCTTCGGGCACCTGTCCGCTCAACCTGGACATCCTCATGCTGACAGCTTGGTTGCTGTAGTTCCCTTATTTGCCAGGACTCCCGGTCTTTCGTCTTCAGTGAAAACTATTCTAGTGGCAGCTCATAAGTCTTCCACTAGGAAGATTTACCACAGTCAATGGAAACTGTTTCCTATTTGGGCATTTCAGATTAAGCTGGATCCTTTTATGGCCCCTGTATCTACTGTACTGGATTTCTTAGCCAGCATTTTTCAGCAAGGGGCCAGTTCTTCCACTGTGAAAGTGCACCTGCATTTATTTCAAATTTCCATGTCGGCAAGAACAGGAATGCCCTGTCCCCTTCTAGATTGTGTAAGGCTTTTCTTTAAAGGCAGTTTTTATTTTGCGCCCTCCAGTTAAAAACCCTGTTCCTCCTTGGGACCTTACCTTGGTTCTTCAGGCCTTAGTTGCTCCCCCCTTTGAACCTGCAGCATCACCAGATTTAAAGTTTTTATCCTGGAAGACTGCCTTCTTAGTGGCTATTACTTCAGCTTGGAGGGTTTCTGAGCTTCAGGCCTTGTCTGCCATGTCCCCTTACTTGATCTTCCATAAGGACAGGGTTTCTCTCCGCACAAACCCTTCTTTCTTGCCAAAAGTGGCTTCTGAATCAAACAATTAACCTGCCAGTTTTCTTCCCACATTTTCAGAACAAGGGTGAATATAAACTGCATTTGCTAGATGTTCATAGACGACTTCATTTTTATTTACACAGAACAAAGCCCTTCCGTAAGTCTGACCAGTTGTGTCCTTTTCTTAGCCCTTTTTGGGTAAGGTCATCTTCAAAGTTTCTTTAGCTAGATGGATTACACTATGTATTTTGAGGATTTACAAAAAGGCTAGTCTCCACCTGGTCCTGTTAAAGCTCACTCTGCCAGATCTATGGCAGTCTGCTGCTTTCTGGTCTAGGGTGGTGTTGGATGACATTTGTGTGGCAGCAGCTTGGGCTAAGTCACATACCTTCATTTCTCATTATAAGTTGCATTTAATCTCCAGAGGGAGAGCATCCTTCGGCTCTGCGGTGCTCAGGAATATCCTTCCATGAGGGCCTCCCAGGGGTTTGAGTAGCTGAGGACTCTGTCTCACAGGTTAAAGATAAAGATGTTATGTACTCACCATAACGTTCCATCTGAGCATTTATACTTCATTTTTCTGCAACCTTCCCACCCTCCTTCCCCTGAACCTTCTCATGTGATGATCATGTATGGTTTCTTCTAGTTGGAGTTGCTGATTGGTTTGGGTTGCAGCAAACTTGATCTGAGGGAACGTAGGAGATGGTGTGTTATGTGTAAGGTGGAGTAGCTTGGAGCAGATGCTTGTACAGTTGCCGGCTCAGATCCGATATGGATCCGAATACCCACAGGTTGCAGAAAAATTAAGTATAACTACTCAGATGGAACGTTATGGTGAGTGCATAACTTTTTATCCAAATGGAAAAGAGTTTCAATCTGGTGTCTTTCACGTAACCTGGACCCATTAACAGTGTATACCTGTGAGAGTTGCTGGAGGCCAGACTAACTTATTCTTCGGTGAAAGTACATTTGTCAGCCATTTTTGCCTGTCTGACTCTCTCACCTCCCTTGGCCTCTAGGTTTGTGACCAAACAATTTCTGAAAGACGTCCTGCACATGAGACCTCCCAGGAGACCAGTGCCTCCTCTCTGGGATCTTAACTTAGTTTTGGAAAAGCTGACCCAGGCCCCCTTTGAGCCAGGAGCTTCTGCCTCTTTAAAATTCTGTTCCTGGAAAGTTATTGCTTCTGGAAATCACCTTGGCCAGAAGGGTTTCAGAATTAGAAGCCCTTTTGGCTTCCCCTCCATTTCTAATCTTCCACAAGGACAGGGTTTCCCTCCACACCAACCTCTCCTTTATGCCTAAGGTTGTCAACAAGCTGTCATTAAACCAAGCAATCCAGCTTTCAACCATTTTCACCCCCCTCCTTCAAACTTCAGCAGAAAGAGTCCTGCGTACCTTACACATAACACAGACAACTTAGGTTTTACCTGGATAAAACCGAAAAATATCAGGAAAATTGACCAGCTGTTCATCTCTTTCCACCCTAGAGCCCTAGGGCTCCCGATCTGTAAACAGACTGTTTCTTCCTGGATCTCTAAAGCCATCACCTTCTGTTATGAACACTGGAAAGAACCTCCCCTCCCCAGTGAGGGCTCATTCCACAAGATCTATGGCTTCATCTGGCACCTCTTTCAAAGGATTGGGACACCGGCTCCATTTTGGAGGTTGCTATTTGGTCTTTCACCAAACATTATACACTGGGCATTTCCATATCCAAAGCAGGGTTCACTAAGGCAATTCTCCACGGCTTCCTGGAAAGTTTCTGCGCCCATACTTCCTCCCCCTCCTTGTCCTCATGAACTTTGACACTCTCCATGTAAAGAATACTGCAGCAGCAGAATAGAAAGGCATACATAAGTTGTGTAAAATCTTACCATAACATTAGATGTCCTCCTCTTCTCTGTTCTATTTTATCCCACCTTCCACCCCCCTGCATTTTTTGTTTCTTGGATGTACCTATGCTACATTCCTATTTCTCAGACGTTCTCCCTGGGGCACTCCGTTCTGAAGGTGGTGCGTGTCACTTTTATAGCCTTTGATCGATAGACTACATGTGACATACCACGCACCCTAAGCACTAAAAACTTTTGTACATTGGCAGAAGTCAGGTCGCTTGGCAGGCAGTCTCCCTCATGTAAAGAATACTGCAATAGAGAAGAGAAGAACATCTTAACATTATTTTAAGATTTTATACAGCTTATCTTTCGCCTTCCCTTGGCTTCAGCTGTAAAACTAGCAACACCTTCAGATGCAATTTTGCCCTTGGAACTGATCCTTATCGGATCCAGTCCTCTGCCTCTTCCCATGCCAGGATTCTCCGTAGGGCTGATTTAACAAGATTGGGGTCTTCGATCCTTCAAGAAAGATCCATTCCAACAGATCTCTGGGCCTCCTTCCTGTGCTTCATCCCTGTGTTCAGGCAGTTCCTCTAGGAGTTGTACTAAAGCAGATGCAGGCACAAAGATGAAACTCCTCCGGACCCAAATTAACTGGGGCTCCTCCCGACTTCGGTCACTGACGGAACTGTAGGATTGGTTTCTTTTCACCAAGTAATAACTCCGATCTGTTTAGTGTTATCCGAACAGTTAGGTCATTGTGCTCTCTTGGGGTTTGCCTTCCTCTGAGCCGAAGACCTGGTCATCTTTGACTCCAGAGTTATTTGGTCAGCTCCAAGCTTTTCAGAGCCTTCTGGATCCTGAAGCAGTTTAGTTGGTGCCAGCTCATGGGAGGGGGGGTGCAGTTTGGACCAGAGACCTTCAGATCGTTTTTCCCCTTTGGAGCTTAGGCAATGGGACTGTTTGGCTCCGACATCAGCCTCTGAGCCAAGCAATTTTTCTTGTCAAACCTCTGCCAGGGCCTTCAATTCCTGGGGTGAAGCTTCCTGGATTCATCTTGAGCTTGAACCTCTTGGCTTTTGAGTGCCGTACAAGTCTAGAGACTAGACGTCAGTCGTGAGCTCTGATCTTTCCCTCCACCATAATATTTCCCCGGGTCCTGAGCCTGCTTATCTTGTCCTATGACGACAGCCAGCTTCCAAAAACCTTAAGCCATCCTTCTCCAGAGCACCACAGTGAAGACTGCCTTGGGGAAGCGCAAGTGTAAAAGGAGACATGTTGATTCCTCCCCAGGAGTCTCTGACCATAAGACCATTGACTAATGTCCTCCTTTTCACATGTTGCAGTTTTCATATCAGTAGGGAGGTTGTTGCCTGCAGTGCTGACATCGGCCGGTAAACCAAAGTCTTGCATCAGGAGGGTACGTGTGACGTCCTCTGTCAGGACCATAAACCGACATATGGTATAAAAGTGACGTCTACACGTACCCTATTCAGAATTTTTCTGCTGCAGTGAACGTCGGACTCCAGTTTTGAAAGCAGATCGCCAATTCAGACGACTGTTACAAACAGCCATTATAGAACCCTGTGGGTTTTTCATTGTCTTTTTTTGCTAATACGTACATGTCCACGAGAAAGGGGAAGTGGGCTTGTGGGAGACAAATTCCTCACAAGGACCTGCAGAATAACTGCGTATTCTGTTTAGACGAGGCCCACGACCATGCATCCTGTCCTATTTGCAAATCATTCTTTCCAAAAACCCTCCGCAGCCATCTGGCCACACTTAAACTTTACTTTGAAAATCAGGGACTCTGACATCTCGTACTCTGTATGGAAAGAGGAGCAGGCCCATCCGAAGAGCCACTGTGGAAAAAGGCCAAGAAAACCAGGCCTGATTCCCATGCTGTGCCTCAGGCATCAGGGGCGATTCTTGAGACTGATGAAAGCCCAGGATCTCTTCAGACCTCAGTTTCCTTGCTAGGCCCAGGAACCATGATGGATACTGGACTGGCAGAAACATAGAGTTTGTCCACTGAAGCAAACCAACCATCAGTCGGAGGGCTCTTCTCTTGTTACTCCATCCACCCAGATGTCAGCTCACTTTTTCTCTGCCGTCTACTCCAATGAAGAGAAAACAAAAAGTAAGACACACAGAAACACAACCTGTCCCAAGTTTGGACGTTTTCTCTCAATGCCTGTTTAAGGCATTCCAGGTCCTACAGACACAACGGCAACCAACTGATGTTCTTCGTTTTCCATTGCTGCAGTCCTTACTATTGGGGTATAGTCCGCGTCCAGTCGGCCCGAATAGAGGGAGTAAGCGCTGGCGTCAGGGCGCGCGATGACTGCAATCGCGTCAGTACGTCAGGGGTGTCGCATGCGCGGCGTATCCTTAATCCTTGCCTTTTGCGCATGGTCGATGCAGTTTTGGTTGCAGGTGCAGGTTGGCGTTCTGAAATATTTCCGAGCTTCCAACGAAAACCACAAGACTTGGCAGTAGTTGGATTGGGAACATTTTTTTTTTTTTTTCCTCAGTTTTTTCTGGATGTCAGAAAAAAGAATAAAAAGGCGAATAACTTTCCACAGATGCCTCAAGTTACCATACCATATACCTACCTTGTTTTGTTGTTTAGCACGGCGTTTACGGCGTTGTTGGTGTTGCTCTTTTGCACGGTTCTTTCTAAAGAGAGGTTAGTTAAGTTGTGGAGTGCCTTTGGAGTGTTTGAAACTGATTGTTAGCTGCCGTCGGCCTCCCCGGATGCTCCAGCGTAGCTAGATCAAAGAGCGAAGCAAGGAAGCCTACAGCCGGCTGTCCTATGAACCGACTCAGTGGAGGTCCCGGACGTCCCGGTTCTTTGGAGTTTCCAGCGGTGCCAGGAGTTTCCCAGGGTTTCCTCAGATCTCAGGCAGGGATGACTTTATTTACAGGTGTGCCCTTCTCAGAGGGAGGCCAGGCTGAGGACCAGGTCTCATGTAGTTCTTCTTTCTCTCTTCTTGGTAGTTTAGAGCCTCTGTTCTGCTATGCTTTCTTCTTCCTTTCATTTAGGGCTTTCAGCTCCATATGGGGCTGGGGCATGGGGTTCTGTACTAGAGAATTGATTAGGTTCTATGCCCAGAATATGATTAGGATGATAAGAGGCCCAGTAAGAAGCTCGGGTGCAACAGGGTTAGGGTGGAACCCGAGGTTTTTGTGAGTCTGAAGTATCTCCAGAGGAGCTTCTGGCTTTCTCTGATCTGACTTTTCGGATGTGGACTTATCCTGATCCTACATTTTGATTCTCAGTTTGAGATTTTCCTGGGATTTCTTCCCTTGGGAAGGCTCTGCATTGGAGGCTCTGCAGGAATTCTTGGAGGGGCCAAAAGGCTTACTGATTCTTGGCTTCTGGCAGTTGAATGGCCTGTAAGAATTCTTGTTTTACCCCAGCATATCCTGTGTTGAATGCTCTGACCTGTGTTTGACAGAAGGGTGCCTTTCCTGACTTCGCCTGAATCTGAATTATTTTACGTCAGCTCCTGCTATACCCTGGAAATAATTATTTTGTTAAGGAAGTACTTAAGACCTCTGTTTAAGTTCAAGTTCCCTAAAGAGTGAAAGGGCCAAGGGCCTTTGGGAAAGAGGCTTGAGTGTATAACCTTCCACCTTGAATGCGTTAGGGGAAAAGGTCACATTCATTCTTCGGAATGGAATCTTTTTCACTCAATAAAATGTAAGAATTGGATGCTTTGGCGAATTGTATTGTAAAAATGAATTAATATCTAAGGTTCATGCTTTGGCGCAAGGTATTGAGTGTATGGTTATTATGTCTGAGTAGTAGCACAGTTGAGGGAGTGGGTAAGGTTTGCTTGCAATGTGTTTGATGCTTGACAGGCCTTACTAGTTGTGATTGTGGAGAGTTCCTCTGTTTGAGGCATGCCTGGTTTGCAATGTCGCCTTAGAAGCATTGTTAAAGCAAACTGTAGAGCGTTTGTGTTTACAATCAAGTGTGTTGTTTGCAGATGCACTGTTAAGCAGTTTTGTGAAAATGTGCCACCCTTAAAAGTTAATAAAGAGCTATGGGGCAGAAGTTGCAGGTGCAGCCACTTCCTTTTTTTTTGCAGGTGCAGCCGCTAAGTTAGTTACAATTCTCCTGCTAAATTTGACAGTCTGGGGGCCAGGTCAGGGGAGACTTAGGGTACAAACAGGGGTTTAGGCTTCGCAGACTTTCTTCTGCTCAGCAGGCTGGCAGGCACGAAGTCCCTCAAGACTTCTGAGTTTTGGGATCAAATTACTCTCTCGTTGCCAGTAGATATGGGTAATTACTCAAGACAACAAAGGTTTGATGTAATTTTTCAACAAAATTGGGATTTAATTACTCTCCGGTAAACCAAATTTGGATTTTCTCCTACAGGGCCCCCTTTACTTGCATTAGAGGAAGATCTCTCCTCAGATGAAGATTCTGTGACCTATGAATTTCAAATTGATTCACCCAAGGCCTTTATTACCCCAGAGGAAAAGGATCCCATCACCCCAGAGTCCACTGGGGAAGAATTCACCTTTGGTGATACCATCTCCCTAATGAGGGAACATTTTAAATGGCAGGCATCCGAGGTCTCAAATGGTAAGAAAAGATATTTTGACCTACTTCAAATGGAACAGCCATCCCCTTCAGCTGTGCTCCCTTTGCTCCCTGCCTTTTAGGATGCATTCTTATATGCCTCTCAGACACCAGATTCACAACCACCAGCATCTAAACGTTCTGACCATTTTTATAAGGTCCCACAGGACACTGTTTATCTTTAGAAACCCACCAGCAGACCCTGCTGTTGCAGTCTCTGCAGGTAAGACATCTAGGCAATTCTTCTACTATCCTATATAGTATTGATAGACAGTAAATGTATGGATAGACTAGGGAAAAAGGTGTATACCTCTTCTACTCTTGCTATATAAGAGTCTTGAACTATCAAACCCACATGGCTAGGTATGTCCTGGACACAATTGCCAAGGCTTCCACCCTACTCTAGGAGACTCCTGAATACAATATTAAAACTCAGCTTAACCTGTTCTCAACAGCATCCCAAGTAACTAGGCACTCCAAGTGCAGATGTTCTTAGTGTTTCACTGTTGCAGTCATTACATTTGGGTAATCTGCAGGTAGGTTGCCCTCAGTCGGCCTGATTAACGAAGTCTTGGGTCCTGCATCGGTTGCTGTCCCTTCTTCCATGACGTCAGTTCGTCAGGGGTATAAAACATGCAGTCAACGCCATTACATCAGTCTTACTTGCCGAGCGGTGCCCGAAGCAGAAGCAGTTCGCAAGTGCCAGTCGGCCGACTCCTGAAATTTTCTTTTTCGAGTTTCAGATCCGAAGTCTTCAACTAACAGCCAAGTACACTGTTGGGGAAACTTTTTCGTGCTCCTTACCGATGTCAGTAAAGTTAATAATTGCATTACTTGTGGGAAGCAAATACCTCATAAGGATTTTCATTTGTACAGTATTCCTTGCCTAGGCCCTGACCACAACGTGCCTTGCTGTCGGTTTTGTGCTAAATTTAATCAACGCATGATTAAACGTCTGTATATTTTTGCTTCTAAATATTTTGGCTCAAGATTTAACTATCCAGAAATGTCATTGGTTAGCAATCAGACTACCGGAATACCTAAAAAACGCAAAGAAAAAGAGACAGACCGTCGAGGTCCAAAACCAGCGACGGCGCTTCTCCTAAGCCAGTCGCCGGTACTCCGTGAGGTGCTTTCCCAGCCCCTGATACCCGCTACTTCTGATTCGCAGGCCTCTACTGAGACCCATTCGGAGTCCGGTATGCCGCGAGATGCTTCAATTACGGAACCCACTGATGTCTCTACCTTAGATGGGTCCAGAGCCGCTGTGCAGGAGCTGGCTTCTGAGGGTGTTTTCAGGCCTACAGATTTGTATATGAGGCCGACGCCATCTTCAAAACTAAGGGCAAAATCTAAATCTATGTCTAAAAAAATGACGCCTGGGCCACGTGTGCAGGCCCCTATGCCTACAAAACAAATAATCAAAATGGCTGAAGATTACTTACTCTGATCAGGGGTAGCCAACCCCCTCCTCCTTAGAGGCCTAGGCAATACTTTGATTATGAATCTTCTGAACAGGATTCTATTTCTTCTGACTCTTCTAATGAACAGGATTTGACTATTCCTACTTATGAGGACTCTGATGCAGAGGATTCCATCCCTTCTGCCTCTCCCCCTGAAGATTTTTCTTTTGAGGAAACTTTACATGCCTTAAGGGAACATTTCCACTGGGGAAAGTCAGGATTTCTCTGAATCTAAAAAGAGACTTAGGGATTTTCTTCTACTTCCTCAGCATAGGCCTTTGGCTATACCTCCTTTTCTAGACATGTATTTTCAGAGTCTAGTATGACTCCTGATTCTCTGCCTCCGACTCCTTGTAAGCCAGACCGATACTACAGGGTTTCTGAATCCCACAAATTCCTTTTCAAAAACCCTATTGCTGATCCTGAAACCATTTCTCAGGGTCCCAAGGGCATTAAGGCCTCTACTGCCAAAAATCCTACTGATGGCCTGCCACCATAACAAGGGACTGCCTTTCACTCCACCCCCTGCCGCCCAAACCCTAACAACAGACTCATCAGACTATGCTTGGGGGGGCTCATCTGGCAGGACAGTGCTGCATTCAGGGCAAATGGAGCCCAAATCTAATGCACCTACATATCAATCAAAAAGAGATGCTAGCTGTACAGAATGCTCTGACAGCCTTTATAGACTACCTTCATCCAGGGCAACTAATGATAAAGACAGACAACACCCCAGTTATGTGGTACATAAACAAGCAGGGGGCTACACATTCCTACCCCCTTTGCAGACTAGCCATGGCATTGTGGAACACGGCCTTGACCTATCGGATTCAACTACAAGCTCAATTCCTGCCAGGAAAGCTAAATACTCTGGCAGACGAACTAAGCAGAAATCTTATGGACCCACACGAATGGAAATTGGAACCACAAGTTTTCAACATGTTGACACGCAAATGGGGGAACCCAGACAGATCTTTTTACCTCACCCCAGAACTATCAGTTGGACAAATTCTGCACAAGAATTCATCACAAAAAAGCTTTGAAAGTGTATGCTCTATCATTCAGCTGGAAAAACCTATCAGTCTATGCCTTTCCCCATCTGCCTCTGCTGTCCAAAGTTCTACTAAAACTCAAACAGGACAAACCAAAATTGATTCCGATTGCTCCATACTGGCCTCACCAACACTGGTACCCACTCCTGCTCAATGTTACATCTTCCTCCGTGGCACCTGTCTCTTGACACCTTACTTACTGTCTCAGCAGAACCTCCAAATTCTGCACACACAGCTCCAAATGTTGAATCTTGCAGTGTGGCTAATCAACTAATTTCACCCTGGACATCCATCAGCAAACCAGTGATGGATGTCATTTTGGAGGCTAGAAGGCCTAGTACTAGAAAATCTTATGCTGACAAATGGAAAAGATTCTGTGCCTGGAACCAATCACAAGGAATAAAGCACAGCAATGCCCAATGCTCCTTAGATTCTACAATGCTTAACTGAGATGCTTCACAAGGGCCTATCCTTTTCTTCCATAAAAATCCATGCCTCTGCAATTTCAGCACATTACTACACAGAACCTCCCCTCTTCTCTCATTCTTTGCTAAAGCAGTATCTCAGAGGGACCAAAATTTTAAGACCTCCCAGGAGAGCACCAACTCCTGCATGGGACCTCAGTTTTGTTTTGGAAAAACTCTCTCCCCCTGCTTTTCAGCCAGCTGCTACTGCAGACCTAAAATTTATCTCATGGAAAACAGCTTTCCTTTTAGCAGTCACTTCAGCTAGAAGGATTTCAAAATTACAGATTCTTGGGTAGTGGAGCCTTTCATTATTTTTTTATCTGGACAGGGTGGCTCTCAGGACTAATCCATCTTTCATGCCTAAGGTGGTATCCAGTGTGGCTCTTAATCAGACCATTCATCTGCCAACTTTCTTCCCAATCCACAGAACAAGGGTGAGCGAATTCTGCAGTCATTGGATGTATACAGACAACTTAGATTCTACTTAAACAGGACGAAATCTCTATGAAAATCTGAGCAAGTACTGGTGGCATTTGCTGCAGGACCAGAGGGAAAAGCTATTTCAAAGCAGACTATTTCCAAATGGAAAAGCCATTGCATTCGTGCTACTTGCACCATGGTAAACCTTATCCCCAAGGGGATCAGGTCTCATTCCACCAGGGCTGCATCTACTTCTGTAGCCTTTCTCAGAGAGGTTCCTACCAGAGGCATTCTAGAAGCTGCTACCTGGAGTTCGCTACCTGGAGTTCTGTACATACTTTAACCAAGCATTACCATTTGACAGTTTTCTCTAAATCCAGAGCTGACTTTGCCACTGCAATCTTGCAGGGCCTTAGAGCTGCTCCTAATGCTATCTAAACTCCTCCTCCCAACCGTAGCTTTGGGAATCTACCCAAATGTAGTGACTGCAACAGTGAAACATGAAGAACATAGTGCAGATGATGTCCTTCAAGAATGCAACTGCAGTCCTAACATATGGGTTGTCCTGCCTCAGGCAGCCCTTCGGTCGGCCGGATTCCAAAGTCTGGGTCCGGCGTCGGCTGATGTCGCCTCCTCCCCGACGTCAGAGCGGCTGGGGTATAAAGGCATCAGTCGGCGCCATCTTCTTCAGTCTTTCTTGCCGCGCGGTGCCCGAAGCAGAAGCAGTTCACAAGTGCCGGTTGGTCAGCTCCTGTGTTTTCAGTTACCGAAGTCATCTAAAAAGCTAAGTACCCCGTTGGGGAACATTTTTTCTTGCCTCAGCCGATGTCAGAACAAATTGAGAAAGTTAATTGTTTGTCTTGTGGTAAACAAATACCGCATAAGGACTTCCATTCTTACTGCCTCCCTTGCCTGGCCCCAGACCACGACGTCTCGGCCTGTGCCGCCTGTGCTTGCTTTAATAAGCGCACTCTCAGGCACCGGGCAGAATTTGCCGAAAACTTTTTTGGTGAATCCTACGCTTACACCATGCCATCGGAACAACCGACAGCACAAACTACCAAAAAACGTAAGGACCGGGACCGACACCCTCGGCCCGCGTCTTCTACCGATACTACTCCTAAGCCCTCCGCGAGTGCTTCGGTCCCTTCAGAAGCGGTTATTGAACCGCTCCAGGCCGACACCGCATTAACTCGTTCTTCGGTCTCAGAGCCTACACCGGTGCCGGTTGTTGATTTTCCGCCAGAAACCGAAGTTCTCGATCTACCCGACACCATTCCTGTTGACAAGGCTACCCCTGCACGTGGGGCAGCTATGCCTCCTGTATCCATGTCCATTAAGGCCTTTGCACGTGCTAAGGCCGCCAGCCAGGCCAAAGCCCATCCTAAGCCTGCCTCACGGGCCCCTTCTGATAGACAGATCATGTCTCTTGCTGCAGATCTAATCTCTCATCAGGGGGTCTCAGTCCCATCCAGACAGAGGTTCTCAGCCACCTGCAGAAAAAAGGCCAAGAACTGAGCAGGCTGACAACCTCTCTTCAGATGAAGCCTCTAGGATTTCAGAGCATTCAGACACCCAAGAAGAATCCTTCCAAGCCTATGAAGACTCTGATGCTGAGGAATCAAGTCCCTCTGCCTCTCCTCCGGAGGATTTTTCTTTCGGTGAAGTCCTCCACTCCATGAGGGAACATTTTAAGTGGCAGGGTCGGGAATTTTCTGATTCTAGGAAAAGGCTCCGTACCTTCCTCAAGTTACCCCAGCACAGGCCTTTGGCTATCCCTCCAGTTTTGGATGTCCTGGATGATGTATTTTCAGACTCCAGTGCTTTCCCTGATTCTCTCCCTCCTGTCAAGCCAGACAGATATTACAGGGTTCCTGACACTCACAAGCATTTTTTTAAGGCCCAAACTGTGGATCTAGAAACTATTTCACAGGGCCCCAAAGGAGTGGCTTCTTCCTCGGCCAAAAATCCACTACCAGCTGACAGGGAAGCAAGGTCCCTGGAGAGATGGGGTAAAAAAGTTTATACCTCTACCACCCTTGCTATGATGTCACTTAACTGCCTTTTTCATATGTTTAAGTACCAGGATTATTTGCTGGATGATTTGCAGAAAAAGCTAGCCTCTCCTGAGCCTATAGATAGAAAGGCATTGCAGGATTTGGTGCATAATTCACAGCAGGTTAGCAACCATTTTCTTCAGTGTGGTTATGATGCATTGGAGGCTTCATGTAGGGCAGCTATGACAGGGGCTGTTATACACAGACATGCTTGGTTGAAAGAGCAGCCACTGCCAGATCATGTTAAAGTAAAGCTCCTGGACGCACCTCTGGATAAACAGAAGCTTTTTGTTGCTAATGCTCAGGATGTGTTAAAGTCTATTCAATAGAAGGCAAAATCAGTACAAGACAGTAAAAGATTTCCTCCAGGTTCAGCCACCCAGATTCAGCAGGAATTGGCCTTCAAAGAATTGGTCCTTTCCAGACTCAGACAAGTTTCAAAGGGGAAAGAACAGGCGTGCACGAGGTAGAGGGCAATACCGAGGCTCCTACAGGGGCCGCCAGTGGCAACCTCAAAATCAAAGAAGTGGCACAGGTACTTCACCTGCACCACAGGGACAATCACAATGACTTACATATCACTCCGCCTACCAAGGCTCAAAGAGAAGCACCTTTAGGCGGAAAATTATCTCTATTCTCAAAAAACTGGCACATTATAACAAAGGACAATTGGATTCTGGACATAATAGACAGAGGTTACAAGTTCCACTTCCATACTTTACCAACAGGACAAGGCATGCCAAACCTGCCACAAAATCAAAGGGCAGAGGCACTCAGAGAAGTCTCAAAGCTGTTACAAATAAAAGCAATAGAGAAGGTTCCTCCTCAGGAACAAGGCCAGGGATTTTACTCAAGACTGTTCCTTGTTCCAAGAAAAGAAAAGCAATGGAGACCTATTTTGGACTTGTCCGTACTAAATACTTTTCTCATGGTGCCAAAATTCAAGATGCTGACTTTACAGCAACTTCTTCCCATGTTGGGCAAGGGGTCGTGGCTGGTTACTCTGGACCTCAAGGAGGCATATCTGCATGTCCGTATCAGACACAGTTGCAGAAGATACCTCAGATTTCTTGCAGGAACAGAGCATTATCAATTCTCAGCATTGCCGTTTGGCTTATCTACTGCGCCCAGAGTATTCACGAAATGCCTGGCATCAGTGGTGGCACACTGCAGACTCCAGGGGATTCAAATATACCCCTATCTGGACGACTGCCTCATACAAGCAGACAGCAAACAAACCTTGACAAAACACTTGGATTATGTCATTCAGTTGCTACAGGCTTTGGGATACACAGTCAACATTCAAATATCAAGACTACTGCCATCCCAAGAGATTATTTTTCTAGGAGCAAAGTTGAACGCACAGCTACAAATGGCCTCTCTCACAGAGGAGAAACAAGAGCATTTGACAGAATACTTCAAAAGCCTAGCAAAGCTAACCCACCTGACCGCAAGGAAGATCCTGCAGGCCCTGGGGTTCATGGCATCTTGCATTCTTCTAATCCCTCTGGCAAGACTACACATGAGAAAACTGCAATGGTACCTCAAAAGCTTGTGGTCTCAACACAGCCACAACCTAGAACACATAATTCCTCTCATACCATGCCTATAAAGGGAATTTTTATGGTGGGCTCAAGCAAGTCACTTAAACGAAGTCAAACTATTACAACAGACGCCTCAGACCATGGATGGGGGGCGCACATGGACGGCAGATGCATTCAAGGGCAATGGACTCCCATGGAAAGGCATCAGCACAAATCAAAAAGAGATGTTGGCAGTGATACATGCAATAGAAGCCTTTGGAAAATCTCTTCAGCAAGGCCATCTGCTAATAAGGACAGACAACACCACTGTCATGTGGTACATAAACAAGGGGGCACTCATTCCTACCCCCTCTGCAGACTAACAATGACTCTCTGGGAAAAGTCCCTGAAACTGAACATCTACTTGCAATCCCAGTTTGTTCCGGGCAAGGACAATGTTCTGGCAGACAGGTTAAGCAGAAATTTCTTGGATCCACACGAATGGATGCTGCACCCACGCATTTTCTCACAAATAACAGCATGGGGAAGGCCAGACATAGACCTCTTTGCATCTCCTCTCAATCATCATCTGGAAAGGTTTTGCACAAGGATTTACCATCCTCTAGCCTGGAAAACAGATGCTCTTTCCTTCAGTTGGAATGCCCTAACAATTTATGCATTTCCTCCCCTGCCTTTAATCACCAAGGTGGTAATGAAGATCAAGGCAGAAAAACCAAGAGGAATCTTGATAGCTCCAGACTGGCCAAGGCAACACTGGTACCCACTGCTACTGAGCATTACTCACACCAAACCATGGCCCTTGCCTCCATGGCCTCAGCTCCTGACTCAGCACAACTACAAAACTGTTCATCCGAAGCTGCAAACCTTAAAGCTGACAGCTTGGAGAGTTCGATGACTGGGATCCATGACTCCCTCTCCAAAGAAGTTCAGGAAATTTTGTTGGAGGCACGCAGACCTTCCACCAGAAAAACCTATTCGGCCAAATGTAAGAGATTCACCATCTGGAATGTCAACAAGGGCCAGGATGCATCCCTGATGAGCATACCTCTGATATTAGAATACTTGGCAGAAATGTTTCGCAGTGGCCTTTCATACTCTTACATCAAAGTCCACGCTTCAGCTATCTCAGCACATTACAACTGTGAACCACCTGTTTTTTCACACCCTTTGCTAAGACAGTTTCTAAGGGGTATAAAGAATATCAAACCTCCAAGGAAACAACCAATCCCTGCATGGGACCGCAACTACGTCTTGGAAAAATTAACTCTTCCTCCTCTTGAACCAGCAGCATCTTCAGAAATGCAATTCCTATCTTGGAAAACTGTTTTCCTGTTGGCAGTCACCTCAGCAAGAAGAGTCTCGGAGATGCAGGCCCTCATGGCAGTTCCTCCCTTCCTCATCTTTCATCAGGACAGAGTTTCTCTTAGGACCAATCCTTCCTTCATGCCTAAGGTGATATCCAGGGTGTCTCTAAACCAAGCAATTCACCTGCCTACTTTCTTTCCTAACCCTCAAAACAAAGGGGAAAAGCTGTTGCATACTTTAGACATTCACAGACAACTACGCTACTACTTGGACAGAACCAAGTCTACCAGGAAGTCTGACCAACTGTTCGTAGCCTATGCTCCTGGGGCACAAGGAAAGGCAGTCACCAAGCAAACTATCTCAAAATGGATTGGACACTGCATCAGATTCTGTTATTCTTTCCATGGAAAAAGTGTGCCAGTCAATATTAGACCACACTCCACCAGAGCAATGGCCACATCCACAGCCTTTCTAAGAGGAGTGGCTACAAAAGATATACTAGAGGCTGCTACATGGAGCTCCGTGCATACATTTACCAAACACTACAACCTGCCATTATACTCCAGATCCCGAGCAGGCTTTGCTTCGGCGGTCTTGCAGGGCCTTTTAGCTACACCGTCTCTTGCTTAGTCCTACCACCCCCAGCTTGGCTATGGTATTCAACCCATATGTCAGGACTGCAGTTGCATTCTTGAAGGACATAGTACAGATGTTCATCTCACATTGCTGCAGTCCTGACACTTGGGTAGTCCGCTGTCCCAGTCGGCCCGAATACCAAAGTATAAGGCTGACGTCGGTCAAGGCGCATTAGTCTGACGTCAGGACGTCAGGGTACAAATGCGCATGACCGACGTCATTTCCTCAGTCCTTTTTGCCGCATGGTCCGATGCAGAAGCAGTTTTGCAAGTGCAGGTTGGCGTTCTGAGATTTTCCGAAGTCGGAGTTTCAGACCGAATCCAAGTTGGCTAAGTACCCCGTTGGGGAATATTTTGGTTTTTTCTTGCCTCAGTATTTTACCGGATGTCAGAAAAAGTGAATAACTGTATTTCTTGTGGGAAACAGATACCTCATAGGGATTACCATACCTTGTGTATACCTTGCTTAGGGCCTGAGCACGTCGTTGTTGGCTGTCGCTCTTGTGCTAGATTTAACAAACGCACTATAAAGAGAAGATTAGATTGTGCCAGGTTAGTTTTGGGAAGCGGTGTAATTATAAAATGCCGTCGGATGCTCCGGCGCCCGCTTCGTCTAAAAGCGCAAGGACAAAACAGCAAAGCCTAGGCTGGAAGAACCGTCCGTGCGGACGTCGGTTCTTTAGAGGGCTCGGTGGAGCCAGAGGTTCAGCCAGAAATTTCTTTGGAATCCCAGGGAGAGACTTTATTACTGCAAGATGTGACCTCTCAGGGGGTAGGCCAGGCGGAAGGGGCTTCTCAGGTAGCTGTTCTTCCCTCCCTTCCTAAGGTGGTTAGGCCCTCCCCTGCTGTTTCCAAGGCTTCTCCCAGGGGCAGGCCAGGTTTTGTTTCAGGTGTTACCCCTAGTTCTTCAGGGTCTGTACCCAAGAAGCATATGCTTAAGATGGCAGAAGATTTGATTACTATGATTAGAGGTTCTATGCCCCCTCCTGATAAGAGGCCTAGGGTGGAACCTGAGCTTGGGAGTTTTGAGCAGTGTTCGATGCTTCTGAGTCTTGACTGAAGACTTGCAGGAGTATTCCCCTTACTCTGATTCTGATGTAGATGATTCTACTCCTTCTGCTTCTCCCCCTGAGGATTTTTCATTTTCAGAGACTCTTCATTCCATGAGGGAGCATTTTAAATGGGAAGGTCAGGATTTCTCTGATTCCAGGAAAAGGCTTAGGGAATTTTTGTTTCTACCCCAGCATAGGCCTTTAGCTATACCTCCTGTTCTAGATGTGGTGGAGGATGTTTTTGCAGAGGCTTCTCTGAACCCTGATTCTTTGCCTCCTGCTCCAGTTAAACCGGATAGATATTATAGGGTGCCTGAAGCTCATAAGTATCTTTTTAAGAGTCCTCGGGCAGATCCAGAAACTGTTTCACAGGGGCCTAAAGGTGTTAAGGCTTCTGTTGTCAAAAATCCTGTTCCTCCAGATAAAGAGGCAAGGGCTTTGGATAGATGGGGAAAGAAAGTGTATACTTCTTCCACTTTGGCCATGAGAGCTTTGAATTGCCAGTTTCACATGTTGAAATACCAAAATTATCTCCTTTCACAATTAAAGTCTAAGGTAGATGCTTTGGCGGAAGGTATTGAGTGTAAAGAGTTGCAGGATTTAGTTCATGTTTCTGAACAGGTGGGTAAGCATTCTTTGCAATGTGGTTTTGATGCTGTGCAGGCCTCTTCGAGGGTGGCTGCCACGGGTTCGGTTCTTCGCAGGCACGCCTGGCTGAGGGATCAGAATTTAGCTGAGCATGTGAAGTCAAGGATTTTAGATGCTCCTTTACAATCTGATGTGGTGTTTGGTTCGCCTGTGGAAGCAGTTCTAAAGAAAATGGAAGACAAGGCTAAGTCTATGCAGACTGTTAAAGATTTTTTGCAGGTTCAGCCTGCTAAGTTTAGTAGAAATTGGCCTACCAAGGGGTGGACATATCCTGCTTATGATTCCCAGTCTAGGGGTAGGTCTAGACGTGGTAGGAGCAGAGCTCAAGGTTTTTTTAGGCCTAGAACAGGGAGTTCACCTGCTCAGTCTTCTGGTGAGGGCAGGGGTCAGTCCTTTCGTAAACAGACCCAATGACCTGCCTTTTCAGCTGCCAGAATCTTCTCGTCTGGCAGCACCTTTGGGAGGAAGGTTGGCACTTTTCAAGGAAAACTGGAGTTTAATTACCCAAGACAGATGGGTATTGGATATCATTCACCACGGTTACAGGTTTTATTTCCATACCTTGCCTCCTTTCAAAGGCATGCCAGACATTCCTCCTCAACAAAGGAAAGAGGCTCACAAGCAAATTTCTCTGTTACTCCAAATAGGGGCCATTCAGCCGGTTCCTGTGCCAGAAAGGGGCCTAGGATTTTATTCACGCCTGTTCCTAGTACCAAAAAAGGGGAACACGTGGAGACCAATTTTGGATTTATCTATCCTCAACACTTATCTGGACATTCCCAAGTTCAAAATGTTGACGTTACAACAGCTTTTACCTCTGCTGGGCAAAGATCACTGGATGGTAACTTTGGATCTCAAGGAAGCTTACCTTCATGTTCCTATCAGGCTAATTTGCAGGAAATATCTGCGTTTTCGAGCTGGGAATTCTCATTATCAGTTCTCTGCATTGCCCTTTGGCTTATCTACTGCCCAGAGTATTCACAAAGGTTCTGGCTCCAGTGATAGCTTTCTTCAGGCTAAAAGGAATACAAATCTATCCTTATTTGGACGATTGTCTGATTCTGGCTCAAGGAAGGGACGTGCTTCTTCAGCATTTGGAATATGTGATAGCAGTGCTAAGATGCCTAGGGTATTCTGTGAACGAAATAAAGTCCAGTCTAGTACCCTCTCAAGACATGTGCTTTCTGGGTGTGAGACTGAATACAGCAGCCCAGATGGCCTTTTTAACCCCGGACAAACAAAAGAATCTTTCTCTTTACTTCCATCAACTATCTCATCAGTCCGGGCTGACTGCAAGGACAGTCCTTCAAGCCTTAGGGTTCATGGCATCTTGTATTCTGGTGCTTCCCAATGCCAAACTGCATATGAGGAAGCTGCAATGGTATCTCAAAAATGTATGGACACAGCACTGCCAGGATTTGGACACTCATTCAAATAATACCTTGCATTCAAAAGGAATTTTTGTGGTGGGCTCAGGAATGTCACCTAAACAAGGGACTCTCTGTGACCCGGCCAGAGGCGAGTCAGATTCTAACGACAGATGCCTCAGACACAGCTTGGGGAGCTCATCTGAATGGAAAGTGGATACAAGACAAGTGGCCTGCCAGACTGCAGCATCTACATATCAACATGAAGGAGATGTTAGCAGTCCAGTTTGCATTACTGGCTTTCAAGGATTTACTTCTTCCAGGGCAGGTGTTGATTCTAACAGACAACACAACTGTCATGTGGTACATCAACAAACAAGGGGGAACACATTCTTACCCTCTATGCAGGCAAGCAATGATTTTGTGGGAGACTGCATTAAGCTTGCAACTGAATCTTCAAGCAAGGTTTCTGCCAGGAGCACAGAACTCCTTAGCAGATGTGTTAAGCAGGCAAATCATGGATCCCCACGAGTGGAAACTGGATCTTCATGTATTTCAGAAATTGACAGTGTCATGGGGAACTCCAGACATAGATCTGTTCGCTTCTCCACTAAACCACCAGCTGCCAAAGTTTTGCACAAAAAGGTTTCATCACACAGCCTGGAAAGTGGATGCTCTTTCTTTCAGTTGGAAAAATCTTCATGTGTATGCCTTTCCACCTCTGCCTCTCCTCCCAAAGGTACTCCTAAAGGTCAGACAAGACAAGCCAAGGATGATTTTAATAGCTCCAGATTGGCCTCGGCAGCACTGGTACCCATTGCTGAGGAGTCTGGTAAGGAAGCCTCCGTGGCCCTTACCCTTGATTCCACACCTATTGTCTCAGGACGGGCATCTACTCAATGTCAAGCTTCACTCTCTCCATCTAACAGCCTGGCATATTCTGTTTTGAACCATAGCAGGTCTCAGCTTCCTCAACAAGTTTTGAATGTGATTATGGAAGCCAGAAGACCTAGTACAAGGAAAGTGTACGCAGAAAAATGGAAGAGATTTTTATTTTGGAGTGCAGCAAAGGATTTGGATGTTTCTGAGCCAAATTTGAGTGTGGCTCTTCAATATCTTACTGAGTTATTGGACAAAGGTTTGTCTTTCTCTTCCATTAAGATTCATGCTGCAGCAGTTTCAGCTCACTATGATTGTGACCCACCATTGTTTTCTCATCCTTTGTTCAAGCAATTTCTTAGAGGGGCAAAGAATATAAGACCCCCACGAAGAGCTCCTACTCCTGCTTGGGACCTCAATTTTGTGTTGGAGAAACTCACTCTACAACCTTTTGAGCCTGCAGCTACTGCTGAATTGAAATATTTGTCATGGAAGACTGCTTTTTTGTTAGCCATTACCTCTGCAAGAAGGGTGTCTGAATTGCAGGCCCTTATGGCGGTTGAGCCTTTCCTGATTTTTCATAAGGATAGGGTATCTTTGCGTACTAATCCTTCCTTTATGCCTAAAGTGGTTTCTAGTGTGGCTTTAAACCAAACTATTCATTTACCTACCTTTTATGCAAATCCCCAAAATAAGGGAGAAAAGATTTTGCACACTTTAGATGTACACCAGCAATTACGTTATTATTTAAGCAGGACTAAGGATTTTAGGCAGTCTCAGCAGTTGTTTGTTTCATTTGCTTTAAGTTCTCAGGGTAAGCCTGTGTCAAAACAAACTATTTCTAAGTGGATTGAGTTTTGCATTACTTTCTGTTACTCCCATCATGGCAAGGAGATTCCAGCTGGGATTAGGCCTCATTCCACTAGGGCTACTGCCACTTCAACAGCATTTCTAAGGGGGGTGGCAACTAAGGATATTTTGGAGGCAGCTACTTGGAGTTCAGTGCATACTTTCTCTAAGCATTACCACCTTCCTCTCTACTCTAAATCTAGGGCTGGTTTTGCCACTGCTATTTTACAGGGCATGTTGTCAGCTCCTGCTTCTTTGTGATTTGCCATCCTCCCTTTCCTCTGCTTTGGGATTCTACCCAAGTGTCAGGACTGCAGCAATGTGAGATGAAGAACATAGTACAGTTTTGTACCTACCATAAATGTAGATGTTCAAGATCCACATTGCTGCAGTCAATACCTCCCTCCTTCCCCTCTGTGTTTAGGGGTGGTTGTGTGGGTGGGATTGTACTTTTCTGCCTTTGTATATATTGTACATATATTTGGTACAGGGGTGTTTGGTGTGTTGTTGTTTTTGGTTTGGCCTTATCTTTTTAGGGTCTTCTGACATCTGGGGCAAGAAAAGACTGAGGAAATGACGTCGGTCATGCGCATTTGTACCCTGACATCCTGACGTCAGACTAATGCGCCTTGACCGACGTCAGCCTTATACTTTGGTATTTGGGCCGACTGGGACAGCGGACTACCCAAGTGTCAGGACTGCAGCAATGTGGATCTTCGAACATCTACATTTATGGTAGGTACAAAACTGTACTTTTTGTACCTAACATAAATGTAGATGTCCGATAGATATGCAACTGCAGTCAGGTTTTCCCTCCCTCCTACCCCTCTGTTTTTTCCCTTGGGTCCATTTTCCCCCCTTTTTTCCCTATAAGCTGGGGATATCTGTTATGGTGTATCTGTTTATTACTGTTGTGCATTTCTGGATTTTTTGTTTATCCATTCACAAAATTTAGCCTTCCTTGGAGGGCACCTGGCATCTGGGGCAAGAAACACTGAAGAAGATGGCGCCGGCTGATGCCTTTATACCCCAGCCGCTCTGACGTCGGAGAGGAGGCGACATCAGCCGACGTCGGACCCAGACTTTGGAATCCGGCCGACCGAAGGGCTGCCTGAGGCAGGACAACCCATATGTCAGGACTGCAGTTGCATATCTATCGGACATCTACATTTATGGTAGGTACAAAACTGTACTTTCTTCGTGTTTCACTGTTGCAGTCCATTACATTTGGGTATTCTGCTGGCAGGTTGCCCTCAGTCGGCCTGAGTAACATAGTTTTGGGTCCTGCATCGGTTGCTGTCTCCTCCATGACGTCAGGTCATCAGGGGTATAAAACATGCAGCCATTCCCATTTTAATTGGTCTTTCTTGCCAAGCGGTGCCCGAAGCGGAAGCAGTTTGCAAGTGCCGGTCGGCCGACTCCTGAAATTTTCACATTCGAGTTTCAGAACCAACGTCTTCAAACTAAAGCTAAGTACCCCGTTGGGGAAACTTTTTCTTGCTCCTTACCGATGTCAGTAAAAGTTAATTGTATTACTTGTGGGAAGCAAATACCTCATAAGGATTTTCATTTGTACTGTATTCCTTGCCTAGGCCCTGATCACAACGTGCCTTACTGTCGGTTTTCTGCTAAACTTAACCAATGCACTATTAAGCGTCTGTATATTTTTGCTTCTAAATATTTTGGTTTAAGATTTTTAACTATCCTGAAATGTCTGTTAGTAATCCGACTACCGGAGTTCACAAAAAACGCAAGGAAAAAGAGACAGACCGTTGAGGTCCAAAACCGACGGCAAAGCTTCTCCTAAGCCAGTCGCCGGTTCGCCAGTACTCAGTGAGGTGCTTTCGCAGCCCCTGATGCCCTCTACTTTTGAGTCGCAGGCCTCTACCAAGACCCATTCAGAGTCCGGTATGCCGCAAGATTCTGCAAGTATTGAACCCGTGGATGTATCTCCCTTGGATGGGTCTGGAGCCACTATGCAGGCACTGGCTTCTGAGGGTGTTTTCAGGCCTCAACATTTGCATATTAAACAGACGCCATCATCAAAAAGAAGTCCAAAACCAACTTCTGTGTCTAAAAATCTGACTCATGAGCCACGTGCTTGGGCCTCTATGCCTAAAAAACAAATTATCAAAATGGCTGAGGATTTAATTACCTTGATCAGGGGTTCCCAACCCCTCCCTGCAGAGAGGCCTAGGCAAGGCACTAATTATGAATCTTCAGATCAGTTTCCATTTCTTCTGATTCCTCTTCTGATCCGGAATTTTCTATTCCACCTTATGAGGACTCTGATGCAGAAGAATCCATCCCTTCTGCTTCTCCTCCTGAGGATTATTCTTTTGGAGAGACTTTGTTTACATTTTCACCGGGAGAGTCAGGACTTTTCAGAATCTAAAAAGAGGCTTAGGGATTTTCTTCTTCTTCAGCATAGGCCTTTGGCGATGCCTCCTGTATTAGACATTGTTGATGCCTATTTTATCTAAATCCAGAGCTGGTTTTGCCACTGCAGTATTGCAGGGCTTAATAGTTGGTCCTAATGCTCTCTAACTTCCTCCTCCATTCCTTAACTTTGGGAATCTACCCAAATGTAATGACTGTAACAGTGAAACGTGAAGAACATAGTACAGTTGTGTACACTTACCGTAAATGTAGATGTTAGAGTGTATTCACTGTTGCAGTCCTGGTTACCCTCCCTCCAGCCCCCCCTGACTTCTCTTGGCTCTACCTTTCCTTCTCTGGTGTATTTGAGCTTTCTGGTGTATTTGCTTTTTGTTGGAGGTTAACATAAAATATAATTGCTTCCCATTATGGGCGGCACCTGACAGTTGGGGCAAGAAAAACTGATGTAATGGCATCGGCTGCATGTTTTATACCCCTGACGACCTGACGTCATGGAAGGAGGGACAGCATCCGATGCAGGAATCCAAGACTCTGGTATTCAGGCCAGCTGAGGGCTACCTGCAGGCAGATAACCCAAATGTAATGACTGCAACAGTGAATACACTCTAACATCTACATTTATGGTAAGTGTGTACACAGCTGTACTTTGTTATCCCACCTGTGACCCAGAGGGTGACAGGACTAACAAGAAACAGAATACAAAGGATTAGTCCAGATAAAATCACTTCAGCTTGCAGATATAGGAGACAGTCTGATTCCCTACTTGTGGGAGAAATAGAAACGCCTTTTTGAAGTTAGCAATTTATTCAGTTAATTTGGTAGATGCAGAAGTGTTCTTGTTCTAATACATTGTTAAATTGAACAAGTCAGTTATTTAAAGGCAGTTAACACAGTGATGAGAGGGTCTGGGGGAGCTGAATGAGGGGGGAGGGATCTGGGAGATGGAAAAACAAGGAGCCAAACCTTGAGGTTAGTCCTTAATCTGAATGTTCCTGAAAGACCTGTGAAGGTTTACCAACTCAGCAGCCTGTAGAACCTCATTCTTAAAATATTTTTATTTTTAACAAAAAATAACACACCATGAGCGATCACTGTAGAACTGTATTTAAGAAAACACTTTTGCCTGAGCTTCACCAGGTCCATCTAATAGAGTGCTTTGTTGAGTGGTTTATAGCTTGATCATTGAAAATGGCCAACATGTTAAGTTGTCAATCTCGCCTTCATTTTTGCTGGATGGGTTCGGAGCCGATCATCGGCTCCGACTCTGCCTATACTAAAGCTCGAGAGCTAATTTTACCGGCTCGAGGCAACCCTATATCCCATGATGCTAGGCGCTAACTACCCAGATCTCGTTTGTCACTTTCGCGAGGTGCTTTTTTTACCGGCTCCACAGGACAGTGAAAAATTTAAAATTTTTCTACTCTTTCTTAGGATTTTTCCTCTTTATTTCAAAAATAGACTAGCAACATAACCTCCTTAGTATACCACTTCCGTTGGGTTCCCATTTTGTTAATCCCTAATCCCAAAAGTTATATCCCTTCCCTGTTAAGGTTAGGCCTTAGGCTCTTTCCATTTTTTTCCCGTTCCCTTTTTTTTTGGGACAGTTAGGTGTGTGTCTGGTTTTGTTAACCTTAATTTTGTTCGTGTGTTACTGTGTGTGTGTGTTTTAACTTTCCAAGGAAGATTTTTCTTCCCTTGACAGCTTAATGTCTAAAGACATTAAAGTCTCAGGCTTCAAGAAGTGTGACTCGTGCTGTCAGAAAATGTCGCTGACAGACGGTCACACATCTTGCGTGTATTGCCTGGGACCCCTGCACCTGCAGGACTCTTGTTCTGTTTTGTCATGCGTTCAGTCCAAGAGTCCTGCAGGAGCACAGGAATAAGTTAATTTTGAGGGGCTTATTAAAGCCCGAAGGTTCCCCGGCTAAGTCCTTGCCAGGGAAACCTTCGAAGCCATCCAAACCATCGGCTCCATGCTTCAAGCCTTTGGCTGGTGGCTCACCTACTGCGTCACGATCGGCTCCTACTGGAGCCGATACGTCTATGTCGCAGTCTTCTGCATCGGCTCTGGCCGGAGCAGATGCCTCCAAGACTCTGTCTTCAAAGTCGGCTCCGCCCGGAGCCGACGTGTCTTTGGCTCCACTATTCTCGGTGCCATCTTCCACCCGCAAGAGATCTAGGTCTCCATCCCTGGAGTCCATTCACTCGGCTCCAAGATCGCCTTTGCTGTCAGAGCGGAGCCATCGGAGCCATTCCTCTCGGTCTTCCAGGCTTTCGGACCATGACCTCGAGAGAGTGGTTAGCAGACTCCTAAAGTCTTAGGCACTGGCCCAAATGCTTCATAGCCCTTCTCAACAGACCGTGGCTATGCCCATACCATCTACGATTCTTCCACCGACTCTGACCCTGAGTCCGGAGCTCCTCAGAGCCGCGACTGTCGAGACGTCTGAGCCAATACCTCCCCCTTCGGCTCCGTCATCTGCTCTGATCTCTTCTATGGTCCCATCCTTGGAGGGATCCGGGCACTTGGACTTCCTCGTCGGCTCCGAGGGGGTGAGTGGCATTGGACCCTTGTCCGACCCCGTTCTCCCTCTCGGAGCATCGGCGATGGTGAGCTCGGCCCTCGACATCGGCTTCGGAGCCGTCCCTCTCGGTGCCGGCTGGGGTTCCTATTTTTTTTTAGCGGGAGCCCTCTGTCCTGCCTGATAGGGGCGCCATTGAGGTCATGAGGAACATACTGGCCCCAGTGCCTGCTCCACGGTCAGCTCCATCAGCTCCTCCCACTGTAGTGCCTGCTGCAGACTCTACCCACTCTCTCATTCCCAACAGTAGAGATCCAATGCCTCTTGTTTCCCCATTGGGACTATCCTCCTCTTCCGAGGTTTCCCCTGATCCATCAGGTGAACCCCCTCGAAAGAGGACATGTAAGAGGAAGCATGTGGACTCCCAAGTCCATCACATCTGATACCGACTTGGATGAGTCGGAAGGGTCCCCACGGTCCCCCTCTGAGGATGTCTCCTTTTCTGACATCCTTGAAATCCTCAAGCAGAGGGGGAGCTGGTCTACCCTCAATCCTTCCGAGGACGAGTCGGTTTACCTGGAGGCATTTGGTTCTCACCCTTCCACCTCCTGTGTGTCTACTTTTGACCCCCTCATGGAAGTGGTGGCACGGAAGGCGTGGACGGCCCCTGATAATGGAACCCACCCCACGGAGGCCTTCCAAATTAATCACAGCCCTGTCAGATAAACAATTTTTAACTAAGGGTGTCCCAGTTGATGCCATGGTGGTGGCTGCAGCCACTAAGAAGGAACTGGCCGATCCTTCAGTGCCTATCCATCCTCCTAATAAGGAATCTAGGACTATGGATAGGTACGACAAGCGGATGATGTTCTTCGTCTTCCATTGCTGCAGTCCTAACAATTGGGTATAGTCCGCATCCAGTCGGCCCGACCCACCAGAGTATATATTGACGGTCGGTCATTATTATTAGACTGGCAGTGCGTCAGAGTACTACTGCATGACCGCGGGCGCTCTATCCTCCTTCTTTCCTCAGTCTTTCCGCGCAGAGAGTTTTGCGAGTGCAGTGCTGGTGCAGGTTAGATATCTCTTCCGGAGTTTCAGACGAATCAGAGTTGGATAAGTATTCAAGTTGGGGGTTTTTTTTTTTTTCTTTTTTCAGTATTTAACGGATGTCAGAAAAGTGAATAACTGTATTTGAATAACTGTATTTCTTGTAGAATTGCGATTTGCTACTTGTATACCTTGTTTAGGTGCTTGCCTTGTTTTGTTGGCCTTGC
The DNA here is from genome assembly GCF_019279795.1 of Protopterus annectens. NCBI lineage: Eukaryota > Metazoa > Chordata > Ceratodontiformes > Protopteridae > Protopterus > Protopterus annectens. Next base: position 568,125,840 of record NC_056729.1, read on the forward strand.
TTGTTGGTTGTTGTGGGTTTAACTTACTATTAAAGACAGTGCCACAGAGGGTGTTAGACTGTGCCAGGGGAGGCGTTGGTGCTATAAAATGCGAATGATGCCGCCCCCAATATTCGTCAAAGAAGGCAGCAAAGGGCAACAGCGAGAAAGTTGAGGGGACGCAAACCAACGGTCGCGGTCGTCGAGGCTTTTGGGAGGGGAGCCAGTCCAGAGGTTTTTACAGGAGTTTCTATGGAGTCTCCGGCCAGAAACTAGACTGATCAGGGAGAGGCCAAGGCAGGCCAGGGGCCAGGCTCTTGGCTATTCTCATTCTTCCCTTCTTCCACAGTAGTTAGAGCCTCCCAGGTTCCTCTCCTTCTGTAGCTTCTCTAGGCCAATTTCAAGCTCAGTTCGGTTCTGTACCTAAGAAACTCTCTTCTTTTTAGGTGGGTGTAAATAGAATATGATGAGGTTCTGGCAATAGAATTGATTGATTACTATGATTGAGAGTTTGCCCTCCTGTTGAGAAAGCCAGAGGTGGCTTGAGTGTTTGAGGAGTTTTCACAGTTTCTGAGGATGACTATTCCTGATACATCCTGGAGAGATATTCTCTGGGATATTCTGATGATGATATTTTCATTCCCTAGGAGCTTTCATTTTCAGAGGGGATTTTCTCTGATTCAGGACTTTAAATGGGAAGGCCAGAGGCTTTTGATTCCAGGTGAGGGGTTAGGAATTTCTTAGAATGACCACCTAGGCTCTTGACTTACCCCAGCATAGCGGCTGTGCTTCTGATGTTTTGTGATAGGCCTCCTGAAGATGTTGAACCTGATCTTCCCTGTGTTTGCCCTGTTTGCCTCCCTAGGGTGCCCCTACCTGATAAGTACAGACACTGTTTCAGGGGGTATAAGACCTTGTTCCCTCTGTGTTCTGGGAAACCTCACACTGACATCAGGGTGGCTAGTTCCCCTAAAAGGGTCTGCTGTGGTTGGTGATCCCACTCTACTCTAGCTGGAGGCGTAGAAATTTTCATCTTCCTGAGAGGAATGAAATACTTATTCTTTCTCAATTGAAGTCTACGGGAATTTTTAGTTCCTATTGTGAGTAGTGCAAATTTTGGTTTTTTTTAGGGAAATTGTGTGTAAAGATTGCTTCAAAATTGGCTTGTCTGAGTTGCTGCTTTCTCAGGTGCATATGTGTGAAGTGTTTGCAGCAATGCAGCATTATGGCTTATTTGCTTGAAGTGGAGCAACCGAGGGTGCAGATTGGCTTGGATGCTTGAAGCAGGATTGAGCTTGTGGTTGATCAAGGGATGGATGCACCTGTTAGCATGTTGATTTAAGGATTCTGCTTTAACTGTTGAGGAATTTTGTTGGTTGAGCCTGTGGAAGCAGTTTCTAAAAAGCCTGCTGAGGGGTAGCCTAATCCTAGCACCACTGTAGGAGATTTTGTAGGTGTAACTAAGTGCGGTATAGGGCTAATGGTAGGGGTACTGCTAAGGGGTGGGACGGGTGGGCCAAGCTCAGATAGGGGGAGGGGGCTTAGGTCTACTAGGTCTAGAACAGATTTCCTGTGGTTCAGTTAGGTCTAGAATCGCAGAGGGGTAAGTGTTGGGAGGAGCTGGTTTCCTTTGCAGAATTTTCTGATTAAAGATGCTCCTCCACCTGGCAGCCCTGGAGGACATTCACTGATTCACATTTTCAATTCTCCTTTAGATGGGCGCGACAGTACAATCAAAAGAACCTCCTTTGTTTTTTACTCAAGAGGGTTCATTTCAATTCAGTGCCCACCAGATGGGCTCCACAGACGCCTCCTCCAAAAAGAAAGGGGTAAGGCTTCTCAGCAATTCCTCCTCCAGTGGATTCAGAGGGGGCGAAGTCCACTAGGTCAGTAGGATATCTCTCCAGCCATTTCGCTCGGTCCTTCTCTGGTTCCAGATGTGGACTGTATTCAGCAGGTGCTAGATCTGGGCAAACACTTATCTGGACATTCCCAAGTTCAAGATCTCCTTATACTGGCAACAGACATCTCCTGATCAAAAGCATTCTGGATTGTCCAGCTCTTTTCATGTCTCAATTACTTTGCTGTATGCCTCTATCATACTAGGCCCAGAGCCTTCATTTCATTATCAAGCTAGGAAGCAGGCCTTCATCTAGTTACAAGGACCCCAGGCTATATCAGAAGGTACGACCCCAGTGGCTTATCTACTTTTAGTCAAGACGGCTACAGCATTCCAATGAACAGAGAAAAGGCTATACTTGCCTTCAAGATTCAAATCTAGAAAGTCCATACAGCATCCTAGATGGTATTCCAGTGCTAAGATTGAAGTCCGATCTGGAATATGTTACTAAGTGCTAAGATGCCTCGGGTGCTTCTGAGTGTGACAGTTCAGAGTCTAGCCAGGACCTATATCCTAACTTCTGGTTTTAACCCAAGACAAACAAATGAGTCTATCACTTTACTTCCATCAAATATTCTTATCAGTCCGCAATGCCAGGAAGCATCTCTTCAATGGCATCTGGTATCTTGAAACCTATTGCTCATTAGGGCAAATGGCATCTAGACATCAACAGCTTCCCATGGTAATGGACATATAGAGGAAGACTGGTGGGTCAGATCATGTCACTGGACACAAGGATTCCAAGTGACCTTCTCAGTGTGGTGTGGATACAAGATTGCAGATGTCCCGAATTTTGTGACTCCCTGTGAGAATGCCACCAGATGGAAGGGACATTCTCGGCTTGCATTGCTCATCAGGAATAGCGACAGATGAAGGGGACCAAGGCAGGAGCTCATCTAAATGGAACAGCATCTACATCAAGACAATATGAGCTCATGTTGATTCTGTTAGCAAGCTCAACTCAAGGGGCCTGTTTCAGGACAGCAGGGCTACATTCAACACAACACACAGTTAGCATGTCGGGACAATGGTTGATTCACACATTTCAAACCAACTGGGAAGGGCAGCATCAACAAGCAGGGGGGAAACTTTTAGCATTGCTACTAACTTGCAAGGGCAAGTTTTCTGGGGAGCACTGCTAAGCTTGAGACATGTGTTTCACAGACAAATCATGGATCCCAGCCAGAACTGGCCGCCTCTCTGTCTTAATTTCAGACATCAGTAGCATGGGTGCTAAGACAAAGATCTGTTAGCTTCCATTTGGAACCAAGCCACCAGAAAGGGGAACTCAGCTCCAGATCATTAAACAGCTCCTTTAAACCACCAGCTGCCAAAGTCTTGCACAAAGCCCAGGCCTTAAACATAGCTCCTCAAGTGCCCTTCTCTTCCAACAGTTGGGAAAATCAACATCAAAGTGCAGTTCCAAGGTTAGACATTCCTCCAAATTATTCATTCTGCAATCACTGAGGACACTACTAGGAACAGTTGTCAAGCTCCAGATTGGCCTTCTTTTACTCTCATTGGCCCACTACTCACGAAACAGGGTAATTTAAGCTCTCATGGTAAAGTCCTCCTGATATCTCATCTGTTATCATCTCTGTGGTACAACACACTCAATGTCAAGCTTCAGATTCTTCATCTAACAGCTATTAAAGCTCTGGAGATTAATGCAGCAAAAACAGAGTGCCTCAAATAATAGAGAGTGTTTTTATTATTGAGCAAGGAATTTGGATCTGGAGATTTTGTATTCATAGTTGAGCTGCTATATTCAAAGTTTTTCCATTTTGGTTTTTAAAACTTTTGTTGAGCCTTCTTTGTAGCCTATGATTGTGTATCTTCTTGTTATTCAGGACCTTTGTTTGCACTTTGTTTTATTAAGATGTGTTGAAGAAACTTCTCTGCAGGGGTATCTATCACCATGCCTTTTCTTTCACTTTGTTTGTTCAACCTTGGTTTCTTAGAGGTTCTTTATTACTTGCTCTACGTAGAGCTCCTGTGTGGAAATAAAATTTCAATACTGTTCCTTTTTTACTTTGCTTACAACTCTGAACAAAAAGATTTTACTGCGAAATTTATGCAGTTTGTTTATTGTGTGTTTTTAAAGCAGACTATTCATCAGGGCGAAGCTTATGTTGAGAGGGCCAGGGGATATTGTGGGCTAATATGGGAGATTCACCATTTTTATTTTTTATGCAGACCCAAAAATCCTTAGAATATGCATTCCCATTTTTCTAGTGTGGCTTTAAAGCAGACTATTCATGACTAAACTTTTTATGCAGACCCCCAAGCGGTTTATTGCAGATTTTGCAATTATTAGATGCAGACAGTTAATTTCTTATATTTTAGACAGGATTAAGGGTTGCATTGCATTTAAGCAGTTCTAGGGCAGTTTAGGCAGGCAATTTAAGCATTTGTGCATTGCTGCTTTGAGTTTAGTTTTTAGGTGCCTTTTCCAATTTGGCTTGGCCCAGGTTATTTTGGGCATTGCATTTGAGTTCCAGTACATGCATTCATGTCAGCTCACCTTCCTCTCTATTCTAAACAACTCCTCCTATTTTGCCACAGCTGTTTTGAGTTGGCAGCACTGCAGCTTTCAGTGAGCTATTCTCTAAGAGTATTTGCTTCCTGCTTTTTGATTCTTTTGGGCCCTTTTGCCACAGCTCTTGCAAGGCTTTTTGTCCAGCTGTTTTTCTACCTATGATGGTGTAGCCTCCTTGAGATTCCATTGTTGCAGTCCAATTTACCTTTGACGCGCAATGCTGCTTTTAGGGGTGGTCTAGTAGGTGAGTTTACCTGCTTATATTTTGTATATATTGTGGGATATTGCTGCAGTCGGATTTTTACCTCCCTATCTATTACCTGGTCTTTAGATTCTCTTCAGCGACCTTCGCCATGCGGTCGCTGAATTACTTGTGCCATTTCACCCGCCTTCAAAGAGACATTCTCAAAGAAATGGGTGATGCCCTACAGGATCCAACAGCTGTGGGGTCTCAGGACAAAATCAACTCCCAGCTAGGAACCCTAAATTCCATTGTCAACTCCTCTATGCGGCTTATTTCCTATGCAGCCGATGGAGCGAGTAGAGCCGCAGGCACAGGTGTGGCTTTAAGGTGTCATGCCTGGATGCGGATTTGCAACTTCGCAGACCCCTTCAAGGCGTCCTTCACTAACTCCCCCTTTGATGGTTCGGCGTTGTTTGGACCTCAAGTGAAGGATACTTTGACCAGATGCGAACAAGATGGCAAGACACTCTCTGCCGTGGGAGTCCGTTTTTCAACCCCATCTAGACCATATCCTAAAGGTCAAAAGGGTGGAAAAATGTGGTTCAGCAAATCACAGGGAGTCACGCCTGATGCAAGAGGTCAGTTTCCCCCGAGAGGCAGGGGGGGGGGGACAACAACAGACACCGCCCTAGAGGCAGAGGAGGTCCGCAGAATCAGGGTAACAGAGTCTCTCTCTGACAAACCCTTCCAGCATCCCTGAGAAGCTGCCCGATTGCCCACCTTCGGAGGCAGTCGGGGGAAGGTTATCGCTGTACCCAGAAGCCTGGCTTTCTCTCACCCAAGACAAATGGGTACAGTCGATTATATCCAAGGGTTACAAAATTCCCTTTATCCACACCCCAACTCAGCCAAAAGGGCCCCTCCCAGACTTTCCATCCAGTCTAAGGGAACAAGCAGTACTAGAAATGTCAAAACTGCTAACAAAAAGAGCCATCAGCCAGTCCCAGCAGACCAACTAGGATCCGGAATCTATTCCAAGTTCTTTTTGGTACCAAAAAAGACAGGGGACCGGAGGCCAATATTGGATCTCCGCAGACTAAACAAGTCTGTAAAAAGAACGAAGTTCCGGATGGTCACGCTACAGTCCATTTTACCCTTTCTGGATCAGGACAATTGAATGTGCTCAGTGGACCTTCAGGATGCGTACTATCACATCAAGATGCACAGGCGCTGCAGGAGGTGTCTCTGCTTCCGGCTGGGGGCCAGTCACTACCAGTTCAGGGCCCTGCTCTTTTGGTCTCACTACAGCCCCCCGAGTGTTCACCAAATGCATGGCAGTGGTTACGGCTCACCTGAGATGTCAAGGTTTCCAGGTGTTTCCGTATCTAGACGACTGGCTCCTTACTGCCACCACCAGGCATCAGCAGCTTCTTGTCAGAGATTACACCATTCAAACTTGCAAAGGGCTAGGTATCTCCATAAATTTCAAAAAGACTGCCTTGTCGCCTTGTCAGTCTATTACCTTCATAGGCGCCACCTTGGACACCGTACAGCTCTCAGCAAAATTAACCAAGCAAAGAGTTTTAGGTATTTGAAATCACGGTCACATCCTCCTTCAGAGCAAAAGAATCCAGGCCAGGTTTGTTCTAAAAGTGTTAGGTCTCATGGCGGCAGCCATCTCGCTACTTCCCCTTGCTCGCTTTCACATGCGGCTCCTTCAGTGGATGCTCTTCTCCCAGTGGTCCTTCCAACAGCTTCCTTTGACACACAACATCTTAATAACTATCTTGCAAGAAACATCTGTCTTGGTGGATGGTCTCCCCTCAAGTCCTTCAGGGCAGACCATTCGTTCCTTCCCCTCCGGTCGCCACGGTCACATCGGACGCCTCCCTGATCGAGTGGGGGGGGGGCATCTTCAGGGCAGGACAGTCCAGGGCACATGGCAACCTTTCAAATGCCACCTGCACATAAATGTCCTGGAGATGAGAGCAGTGCTTTTGGCGTTGCAAGCCCTCCAAGACTCTCTTCCCTTAGGGACTATTGCAATTCAGATGGACAATATGTCCGTAGTGTGGTATATCAGCAAGCAGGGCGGAACCAAGTCCTATCCCCTGTGTCGAGAGGCACTCAGACTTTGGCAATGGACGATCTCTTCTCAGTGGTTTCTAATAGCAACGCATATCCCCGGGAAGTCCAACATCATAGCGGACAGGTTGAGCAGAGCTATTCTCATGCCACATGAGTGGTCTCTCAAGCAATCAGTAACGGAGGAGATTTTTCAGAAGTGGGGTCTTCCTTGCTGCGATCTTTTTGCAACACCTCAGAACAGCAAGTGCCTCGACTTTTTCACTCTCTTTCCCCTTCCAGGCCATCCCCCCAGAGACGCTCTAGTCCACGATTGGCCTCGGGGACTTCTATACGCTTTTCCCCCCTTTCCATTAATCACTCAGTTGATTCAGAAAGCTACCGCCTTCAGAGCCAGGATGATCCTCACTGCCCCTTATTGGCCACGACAGATATGGTTCCCGTTCCTGCATCGTTACCTTTTGGAACAGCCTTGGCATCTGGACCCAGTGCCAGATCTTTTGGCCCACCAGTCAGGGCAGCTGCACCAATCCCTCCAATCTCTCAACCTCACAACTTGGTTGCTCCACTTCCATCCGTAGCTAGGCTTCCCCTGATTACCAATTCTGTCCGTGATATTTTTGTAGCTTCCCTTAAGTCCTCTGCCAGAAGGATTTATACTAGTAAATGGAAGCGTTTTTCCTTCTGGGCAAGGGCTAGGAATATAGATCCCTTCACTGCTCCTATACAATCAGTTCTAGATTTCCTAGCTGAACTTTTTCATTCAGGCTCTTCATCCTCCACAGTAAAGGTTCAGTTAGCGGCCATTTCAAATTTTCACATAGGCCTATTGGGCTCCAGCATCATGTCCCACAAGCTTTGTAAAGCCTTCCTTAAGGGTATATTTTTACTAAAGCCCCCAATCAAAGAGCCCCACCACAGTGGGATTTAAATTTGATTTTAACATCCTTGATTCTTCCTCCCTTTGAACCTGCGGCTTCCTGTTTTTTAAAGTTGCTCTCTTGGAAAACTCTCTTCCTAGTTGCCATAACTTCTGCTAGGAGAGTATCAGAACTCCATGCCCTTTGCATTCGTCCTCCTTATCTAGTTTTCCACAAAGACAGAGTTTCTCTCAGAACTAACCCATCTTTTTTGCCCAAGGTGGCTTCTCAGGCAAATTTAAGTCAATCTATCGATCTTCCAGTTTTCTTCCCTAATTATTCTAACGGGGCGGAGCAAAAACTGCATCTGGACGTTCATAGTCAGCTCCGTTACTATCTGGACAGAACTAAACAAACTAGGAAATCTGATCAGCTTTTTCTGTCCTATGCGGAAGGTAAAAAGGGCCTTCCGGTATCCAAAGTAACTTTGTCTAGATGGCTGTCCTCTGTGATTACCTGTATCTATCAACTCAGAGGTAAAGAATTACCTTCTAAGCCAAGAGCCCATTCAACCAGAGCTTTAGCTACATCAACAGCCTTTCAAGCTAGATTGCCAATAGATGCTATTTGTGCAGCAGCCACATGGGCCTCTCCTCATACCTTTATTACACACTACAAATTAGACATGGCCTCCAGAAATAGGGTAAATTTTGGTTCCACCGTTCCCAAGAGCCTGTTCCGATGAGCCACCCTGGATGAAGGTGCTAGGGACGCAGTCCCATCCAGCAAGAATAAAGGCGAGATTGACAAGTTAACATTGAGAAGTTTATGTACCTACCATAACGTTCCATGTTAGTTGTCTTCTTCTCGCCTTCTTTCTTGCGTCCCACCCGCCATTTCCCTAGCCTGGATAGACCGAAAGGATTCCCCTTTTCTTATCGGGGGTCTTCACCTTACACAATTTGAAGCCTAAACTGGTTATCCTTGGGTAGCTATAGCTTCAGGTAGTGGCACATGGGGAATTTTTCCCCTTCTCCTTCTCTCCCTTGGGTTGGGAGGCTAAAATTGCTATGTTCTCAGCTACCAAACGAGATCTGGGTAGTTGGCGCCTACCATCATGGGATATAGGGTTGCCGCGAGCCGGTAAAATTAACTCTCGAGCTTTTAGTATAGGCCGAGTCGGAGCCGAGGATCGGCTCCGAACCCATCCAGCAAGAACGAAGGCAAGAAGACAACTAACATGGAACGTTATGGTGGGTACATAACTTCTCATTTTATGAGGCTATCACCAGACTTTTTCCCTGTTTCGCGTCATGTTTTATGAGAGGTTGTCTGTCTTTTTGGGGCTCATATTCCATGAAACAAATAATGAAAACTTTATTTGAGAATTTTTTCCAATCTGATTTATCCTTATCAGTGCTTATATTACATGTAGTATGAGAGGCTATGCCCACTTTTACAGGGCTCGTATTTCCAGAAATACATTACGAAAGACTAATCTTCTATTGTTTGGCAGAAAGGATTACAGTGCCTGCTTATAAGAGGTTTGTATAACTGATTAATGTGACCAGTCCTCATTCTTTCTGATTAAGACCAACTTTTTTAAATGCTGTGGAGGTAGTCACTTAGAGCCACACAAATTGACTGCCACTTTTTTGAAAAATACTTGAATCCAGAGAACTAGCTTACAGGGGAAAATAGTCCCAGTGCTCGTTTTTATAGAGATGATGAATGTGTGCAGTTAGGAGGAATAATGCAAGTACTGTTTGAGACCTCAGAACCTTTTGTATGTGCTTTTTGTGCTCAATAAGAATTCACGAAGTGGTGAACTGCAAACTGCAAACTGTGGTGTAAAGTATACAGAATTGAGTGGGACAATTTCCTCTGTACTGAAGGTTATTGAAATGTTAAATGAAGTCTGAGGAGATGTACTTGGTTGCTGAGGAGTATCCACAGTGAGAGGGAAAATGCTCCTGATCTCATTGTGGTTCTGTGGTGTTCCAGTCTGTGGTCTTCACTGCCAGACCACTTTCTGGGTCTAGCAGTTAGTGAGGGCTGTTCTGTTCAGATTCTTCCTCTCTTCAGGTTCCAGGTGGTGAAGTTAGCACAAAAGAGGCTTAGACAGCTCTGTGCATGGCTGGATAAAGGGCTGGAAACTGGGAAGGATCAGGTGGAGGGGCAGATGATGTTCGTGTTTCACTGTTGCAGTCATCACATTTGGGTTATCTGCTTGCAGTAGCCCTCAGTCAGCCTGATTGTATAAGTCTTGGGTCTTGCGTCAGTTGCTGTCTCATCTTCCGTGGCATCAGGTAGTCAGGGGTATAAAGCATGCAGCCAATGCCATTACATCAGTCTTTCTTGCTGTGCGGTGCCCGAAGCAGTTTGCAAGTGCCGGTTGGCCGACTCCTGAAATTTTCATTTTCGAGTTTCAGAACCGAAGTCTTCAACTAAGTACTCCATTGGGGAAACCATTTCTTGCTGTAAACAGATGTCAGTAAAAGCCAATAATTGCATTTCGTGTGGAAAGCAAATACCTCAAAGATTTTCATTCGTACTGTATTCCTTGCCTAGGCCTTGACCACGACGTACCTCGCTGTCAGTTTTCTGCCTTATTTAAACCACAAACTGTTCATCGTTGGTATATTTTCGCTTCTAAATATTTTGGTACTTGGTTCAGTTATCCAGATGTGTCTTCGGTAAGCCACCCGACTACCGACCTTCCGAAAAAACACAAAGATAAAGACAGAGACAGGCTGCCTAGGTCCAAAGCTGTTGATGATGCTTCTAAGCTAGTCGCCAGTTCGCCGGTACTCAGTGAGGTGATTTTGCAGCCCCTAATACCCGCCACTTCAGATTCGCAGGCCTCTACTGAGACCCAGTCGGAGTCCAGTATGCCGCGAGGTGCTTCAACTGCGGAACCTGCAGATGTCTGTACCTTGGATGGGTCTAGAGCCGCTGTGCAGGCACTGGCTTCTGAGGGTGTATTCAGGCCTACTGACTTGCATATTAAACCGATGCCATCTTCTTTTTCAAAGCCTAAAACTCGAACCATGCAGAGGAAACAAACGCCCAGACTGCATGGTCAGGCCTCTATGCCTAAAAAACAAATAAGAATGCCTGAAGACCTTATTAGTTTAATCAGGGGAAGCCAACCTTCCCCCTCTAAGAGACCTAGGACTGAATTTGCTTATGATACGTCTGACCACGATTCTGAAATTTCTGTCTCCTCGGATGACCAGGATTTACCTTTATCTACCTATGAGGATTCTGATGCAGATTACTCTATTCCCTCTGCTTCTTCCCCAGAGGATTTTTCTTTTGGTGATTACTCTGATTCTAAAAAGAGGCTTAGAGATTTCTTACTCCTGCCCCAACACAGGCCTTTAGCTATCCCTCCTGTCCTGGACATTGTTGACTATGCCTTTTCAGAATCTAGCTTGGCCCCTGACTCTTTACCTCCTGCTCCTAGAAAACCTGATGGATATTACAAGGTTCCTGATTCTCACAAGTTCCTTTTTAAAAATCCTACTGCGGATTCTGAGACAATTTCATAGGGACCCAAGGGCATTTAAGGCTACTAGTGCCAAAAATCCTATCCCCTCGGATAGAGATTCCAGGGCCCTGGATTGTTGGGGTAAGAAGGTATACACCTCTGCAACCTTGGCCATCAGGGCCTTAAATTACCAGGTTCATATGTTAAAAGTATCAGCAGCATATTATTGGATTGCTTAAACAGAAAATGATGATTCCTGATTGTGCTGAAAATAAGCATTTACAGCATTTAATGCATTCTGCTGAACAGGTTGGAAAACATACTTTGCAATGTGGTTTTGATTCACCGGAGGCATCTTGCAGTGCTGCTGTCACTGGGTCTGTACTTAGAAGGCATGCTTGGCTTAAGGAGCAATCTTTGCCAGATCATGTTAAAACTAAATTGCTAGATGCTCCCTTACGTCAGGACCACCTGTTTGGCAACAAAGCAGAAGAAGTTCTTAAAAAAAATGAAGAAAAAAGCTAAATCTATGCATACTGTTAAAGATTTCTTACAAGTGCAGCCTCCAAGATTTAGTAGGCATTGGCCCTCAAAAAATTGGTCCTTTCCTGCCTCTTCCAGGCTTTCTCAGTTCAAACCCAGAACCAGCAGAACACCCAGGCTTCAGTCCCAACGTACGCACAGGACTAAGCAGTGGAGGGCTCCCACTTCCAAATCTGGGAGTAGTAAGACTCCCCCTATGGTAAGCTGTCACAATGACTTAACTTTAAAACTTCCAAGCACTTCTCAACTGACTGCTCCTTTAGGCGGAAAGATTGCTCTGCAAGCAAAAAACTGGGAACTCATTACCCAGCTCAAATGGGTTTTAGACATAGTTTCCCAAGGATACAGATTTCACTTCCACACGTTACCAACACCAAACGGTTGGCCATATCTACCCCCAAATCAGTGGGCATAGGCTCAAAAGCAAGTACTCTCCCTGTTAAGATTAAAGGCTATTCAGACTGTACCAGAAGAGGAAAAGGGACAAGGTTTCTACTCAAGACTTTTCCTGGTACCCAGAAAAGACAACTCATGGCATCCTATCCTGGACCTGTCTTTCCTAAACACCTTTTTGGCGATTCCAAAATTCAAGATGCTAACTCTTCACTAGTTGCTACCCATGATAGGCAAAGATGCCTGGTTGACAGCACTGGATTTAAAGGAAGCCTACCTGCACATCCCAATCAGGGAATCTTGCAGAAAATACCTACGCTTCAACGCAGGCTGCATGCACTATCAGTTATCTGCACTGCCCTTTGGCCGTGGGTATTCACAAAGTGCCTAGCTCTAGTCATTACATTTTGCAGGCAAAGAAATATTGAAATATACGCATACTGGACGATTGTCTAATTCAGGTAGAAAGCCAGGGCATACTTCTGAATCATCTGGCATTTGTACAAAAGGTGCTAACTTGTCTTGGATACACCAAAAACGAAAATAAATCACACCTGGTACCCTGTCAACAAATCATATTCCTGGGAGCAAGCTTGAATACAACTTCCCAGATGGCTTTCCTCACGCCAGAGAAACAAATTAATTTGACAACCTACTTCAAACTAGTGGCCACAAAAAATCTGCTGTCTGCAAGGCAAATACTGCAAGCCTTGGGGTTCATGGCCTCGTGCATTCTACTAATTCCATATGCAAGACTGCATATGAGGAAACTACAGTGGTATTTAAAAAGCCTATGGTGTCAACATTCTCAGGATCTAGAAGAAATGATTCCTGTCATACCTTGCCTACGGTTAGAATTCCTTTCGTGGGCAGAGGCCTGCCACCAAAACAAAGGACTACCATTCACTCTACCCTCTGCCGCCCCAACCCTAACAACAAACACATCAGACTGTGCATGGGGGGCTCACCTGGCAGGAAAGTGCATTCAAGGCAAATGGAACCCAAGGCAAATGCACCTGCATTTCAATCAAAAAGAAATGTTAGCTGTACAGAATGCTCTGACAGCCTTCAACGACCACATTCTTCCAGGACAATTAATGGTAACAACAGACAAACACCACTGTTATGTGGTACATAAACAAGCAGGGGCGGGGTACACATTCTTACCCCCCTCTGCAGACTAGCCATGGCTCTGTGGAGCACAGCCTTGAGCTGCCAAGTGCATCTACAGGCTCAATTGCTGCCAGGAAAACTAAATACACTGGCAAACAAACTAAGCAGAAATCTCATGGACCCACACGATTGGAAACTGGAACGAAGGGTTTTCAACATGTTGACAAGCAAATGGGGAGCCCAGATATGGACCTGTTTGCCTTCCCCCAGAGCTATCACTTGGACAAATTTTGCACAAGGACTCCCCACAGAAAAGCTTGGAAAGTGGATGCTCTGTCCTTGAGCTGGAAAAAGCTATCAGTTTATGCCTTTCCTCCTCTGCCTCTGCTCTCCCAGGTACTACTAAAGATCAAGTAAGACAAACCAAGGGCGATTTTAATTGCACCAGATTGGCCACACCAACACTGGTACCCTCTCTTGAGCAGTGAGTCACTGTTGGCCCCATGGAACCTGCCTCAGACTCCTACCCTGCTGTCTCAGCAGGAGAACCAGATTCTGCACCCTCAGCTTCAAGCACTGAACCTAGCAGCCTGGCTGATTACCTAATATCTCCTTTACCATCCCTCAGTAAACCAGTGATGGGTATCATTTTAGAGGCAAGGAGCCTAGTACTAGAAAATCTTATGCTGAAAAATGGAAAAGATTCTGTGCCTGGAACCAATCTCAAGGGATGAGCACAGCAGTGCCCAATTTACCTCACATTTTACAATACTTAACTGAGATGCTTCGCAAGAGCCTGTCTTTTTCCTCAATAAAAATTCACGCCTCAGCCATTTCAGCTCATTATAACACAGAACCTCCCCACTTCTCTCATCCACTACTCAAGCAGTTCCTTAGAGGGGCCAGAAATGTAAGACCACCTAAGAGCGCTCCAACTCTAGCCTGGGACCCTAACTTTGTATTGGAGAAACTCACCCTTCCTCCTTTTGAGCCAGCTGCTACTGCAGATTTAAAATTCCTTTCTTGGAAAACAATTTTCCTTTTAGCAATCACTTCAGCAAGAAAGGTATCTGGATTACAGGCCCTTATGGCAGTGGAGCCTTTCATCATCTTTAATGCGGACAGGGTGTTCCTCAGGGACCAATCCCTCTTTCATGCCCAAGGTGGTATCCAGTGTGGCCCTTAAGCAGTCCATTCATTTGCCAACCTTCATTCCTTATCCACAGAACAAAGGGGAACGGATACTGCTCTTCTTAGATGTTCAGACAACTTAGATTCTATTTGGACAGGACTAAACCTCAAAGGAAATCTGAACAACTGCTGGTGGCATTTGCTGCAGGGACAGAGGGAAAGGCCATTTCAAAGCAAACCATTTCTAAATGGATAGGCCATTGCATTCATTTCTGCTATAAGCACCATGGAAAACGTATCCCACAGGGGATCAGACCCCATTCAACCAGAGCTGGATCTACCTCTACAGCCTTTCTCAGAGGTGTACCCTACCAGAGACATCCTAGTAGCTGCAATCTGGAGTTCTGTACATACTTTCACCAAGCATTACCATTTGCCAATTTTCTCTAAATCCAGAGCTGGCTTTGCCACTGCAGTCTTGCAGGGCCTTATAGCTGGTCCTAATGCTATCTAAATTCCTCCTTCCATCCTTAACTTTGGGAATCTACCCAAATGTGATGACTGCAACAGTGAAACACGAAGAACATAGTACAGTTGTGTAGAGTTACCATAAATGTAGATGTTCGAGTGTATTTACTGTTGCAGTCCTTGTTACCCTCCCTCCAGCCCCCTGACTTCTTTTGGCTATACCTCTTCTCTCCTTTACTATGCTTAAAAGCTTTTTGGTGTATTTGCTTTTTTGTTGGAGGTATGACCTTGTATATTTATAGATTTAATTGCTTCCCATTAGGGGGGCACCTGACATCTGGGGCAAGAAAAACTGATGTAATGGCGTCAGCTGCATGTTTTATACCCCTGACGACCTGATTTCACAGAAGGAGAGAGCAACCGACGCAGGACCCAAGACTTTGTTAATCAGACCGACTGAGGGCTACTGCAAGCAGATAACCCAAATGTGATGACTGCAACAGTGAATACACTCTAACATCTACATAGGTTCATAGATTAGTACTAAGCTAACTGCCCTTGTGAGCCATTTTAAGCCTAGCCAATTATCCCTTGTGAGACTCAAAACCTGCATCTTGTGTTTGTAAGGCAAACACCTTAACCATTGGGCCACCCTCCCAACCCACTCATTTATGGTAAGTGTACACAAGTATACTTTCTTCATATTGCTATTACCATAGTACTTTGTTGCTCTTATTGCTGTTGCCTTAGTATTTGTTGACAATGGCTGACAAGGTACCACTGATCCCTATTTTTATTTTTATTTTTATTTACTTTTTTACTTATTTTTTCACTCACTTTTTTTTTTTTTTTTTTTGAATAATTCATGTCATGTATGTAATTTTAGGTAGGTACCAACATGGTACATACATCGATCATGTCACAAGCAGTGGATTTTTACATTTTTTTGCTCTTCACTTGATTGTTGTTTATATTTTTGCTCATGACACCTGTTTTGACTTTGATAAAGCTTGTATTACCCCAGCCGAAAAATATTTTATTGTTGTTTTGTTTCTCACTTTTTGTTAACTTTTGATTTTATCATCCTAAAGAATAAAGGAAAGGAATTATTTATTTATTGTTGTTGTTGTTCATTTTCTTGGAGTCTCTTCCTGGTTTTGTACCACTGATTTTAAACAATGTGACAAATGTACCAGGAATATGCCAGATTGTGATGGGCATCTCCCCTGCTTATACTGCTTAGGACTACCACACTTGCAAATTCAACCTCCATGCAAGCTCTTTAAGGGCTTTTAGGGTCTGCTGAAAACCTCATTCTCAGATGCTTTATCTGAGGCAGAGGTATCAACTCCTCCTAAGAAAGAGACAAAGAAAAGGAGTTCTTCAGTTCTAACGTCTCCTTAGCCCCAAGAACCGAAAACGTCTAAGACCCAGGTTCATACTGAACCTAAGACTAAACTTGCCAAACTGACACCGACAGCTGAATCGGCACTGGAGCCTAAAACCTACTGTGTGATGCCGTCTTTGATTACAGAACATTCTGCAACAATTGCCATGGTAGCAACCCCTTCCACGGTACCACAGACCCACTTAATGCCAATAAAAGTCTGTTAAAATTGGTCACTCCCTCCCCATCACATCTTTCAGGTCATTCGACCTCTGTGCCGAAGGTTGAAACACTAGCCAGGACCCGATACTCCCCATCCATTGACCCCTTTCGACAGCAGCTTAGTCCATTTCTTGACCAGCCAGAATCTCCATCCGAGATGTCCACTTGATGTTCTTCGTGTTTCACTGTTGCAGTCATTACATTTGGGTAATCTGCTGGCAGGTTGCCCTCAGTCGGCCTGAATAACAAAGTCTTGGGTCCTGCGTCGGTTGCGGTCTCCTTTTCCATGACGTCAGGGGTATAAAACATGCAGCCGACGCCATTTTATTCAGTCTTTCTTGCCGCGCTGTGCCAGAAGCAGTTCGCAAGTGCCGGTTGGCAGACTCCTGAAATTTTCGCATTAGAGTTTCAGAACCGAAGTCTTCAAACTAAAGCTAAGTACCCCATTGGGGAAACTTTTTCTTGCTCCTTACCGATGTCAGTAAAAGTTAATAATTGCATTACTTGTGGGAAACAAATGCCTCATGAGGATTTTCATTTGTACTGTATTCCTTGCCTAAGCCCAGATCACAGTGTGCCTTGCTGTCGGTTTTGTGCTAGATTTAGCCAACGCACTATTAAGCGTCTGTATATTTTTGCTTCTAAATATTTTGGTTCAAGATTTATTTATCCTGAAATGTCGGTTAGCAATCAGACTACCGGAGTTCACAAAAAAATGCAAAGAAAGACAGACACAGACCGTCGAGGTCCAAAACCGAAGCTTCTCCTGAGCCAGTCGCCGGTTCACCGGTACTCAGTGAGGTGCTTTTGCAGCCCCTGATACCCACTGCTTTTGAGTAGTAGTCTCTACCGAGACCCATTTGGAGTCCGGTATGCCACAAGGTTCTCAGAGTATTGAACCCGTGGATGTCTCTCCCTTGGATGGGTCCGGAGCCGCTGAGTAGGCACCGGCTTCTGAGGGTGTTTTCAGGCCTCAACATTTTTATACTACACTGACGCCAGCCTCAAAAACAAGGTCAAAAACAGCTTCTATGTCTAAAAAACTGACGCATGAGCCACATGCTCAGTCCTCTATGCCTAAAAAGCAGATCAAAATGGTTGAGGATTTAATTACCTTGATCAGGGGTTCCCAACCCCCCCCCCCCCCCGCCCCTGCTAAGAGGCCTAGGCAAATCACTGATTATGAATCTTCAGATCAGGTTTTCATTTCTTCTGATTCCTCTTCTGATCAGGAATGTTCTGTTCTACCCTATGAGGATTTTGATGCAGAGGAATCCATCCCATCTGCATCTCCTCCAGAGGATTACTCTTTTGGAGAGACTTTGCATACTTTAAGGGAACATTTTCACTGGGAGAGTCAGGACTTCTCTGCATCAAAAAAGAGGCTTAGGGATTTCCTCCTCCTTCCTCAGCATAGGCCTTTGGCAATATCTTCTGTATTAGACATTGTTGATGTGTTTTCGGAATCAAGCATGGCTCCTGATTCCCTGCCTCCGGCTCCTAGTAAGCCAGACAGATATTACAGGGTTCCTGACTCCCACAAATTTCTATTCAAAAATCCTGCTGCTGATCCCGAGACTATTTCTCAGGGTCCCAAGGGTGTAAAGGCCTCTACAGCCAAAAATCCTACCCCCTCTGACAGAGATTCCAGGGTGCTGGAGAGATGGGGAAAGAAGGTTTATACGTCTGCAACCTTGGCAATCAGGGCCTTAAACTGCCAGTTTCATATGCTTAAATATCAGCATGTTATGGGCTTACTGAAATAGAAAATGGTGTTGATTTCTGATTGTGTGGAAAATAGAGTTACAGGAATTATTGCATTCAGTAGAACAGGTTAGAAAGCATACTTTGCAATGTGGTTTTGATTCCTTGGAGGCCTCTTGTAGGGCCACCGTTACTGGATCTGTGATTAGAAGGCATGCCTGGCTCAAGGAGCAAACTCTGCCTGATCATGTTAAAGCTAAATTGTTGGATGCCCCTTGCAGCATGATACTCTGGAAATAAGACAGAAGAGGTTTTAAAGAAAATGGAAGACAAAGCAAAATCTATGCAAACTGTAAAAGATTTCTTGCAAGTGCAACCACCCAGGTTCAATAGACACTGGACTACTAAAATTTGTCCTTTCCTGTGTCCAGCAGAGCCACTGAAGGCAAATCCCAGACGCTCAAAAGGCTCCAGATACCAATCTCAGGGTTCTTACAGGTCAACGCAATGGGGATGCCTCCACCTCCAAAACTGGAAGAAACAAAGCACAACCGTACAGTAAGCATTCTCAATGACTTTCCTCTACCATCACCAAGCACTTAACTTTTGGCAGCCCCCTTGGGGTGAAAACTAGCACTTCATGCTCAAAATTGGCAGTTAATTACTCAGGACAAGTGGGTATTAAACATAGTATCCCAGGGGTACAGATTTCATTTCCATACTTGCCAATTCCAAACTGATGGCCGTATCTGCCACAAAACCAGTGGGCAGAGGCCCAGAAACAAGTCATGTCCCTCATGGATATGGGGGCTAATAAACCGGTACCAAAAAAGGAAAAAGAGCAAGGTTTTTATTCAAGACTTTTCCTGGTACCCAGAAAAGACAATTCATGGCATCCAATACTGGACTTATCGGTTTTGAACACATTCCTGGACATTCCAAAATTCAAAATGCTGACTTTACAACAGCTACTGCCTATGCTAGGTAGGAATGCTTGGTTAGTAACTCTAGACTTAAGAGGCATGCCTGCATATCCCAATAAGGGAATCATGCAGAAGATACCTCCGCTTCAAAGCAGACTTTTTGCATTACCAATTCTCTGCACTGTCCTTTGGCTTATCTACTGTGCCCAGTGTCTTTACAAAGTGCCTGGCACCAGTAATTGCATTCTGCAGACATAGAAGCATTCAAATTTATCCTTATCTGGACGACTGTCTCATTCAAGCAGAGGACAAGGACACTCTTCTTCAACATATGGCGTTTGTAAAAAGGCATCTGATATTATTAATCCTCTTTCATTCCTTACACATGGGTATCGGTTCCGACCTCGGAACCAAGCCGGCCATTTTCCAAGCTCGCTTCAGCTTTAAACTTTCGAGCTAAACTCTTACCCACAATCCCCCTCTCCCTATTACCTCAGATTTTGTTTGCCACATTGCCATTCGGGCGTGTCAAGCTGCTTCTCTTGAGCTAAGTACACTTATTTGTTTAATAGCCAGTTATATTACTTTACTGTCAGAAAAGCTTGTTTCATTGTCTCTTACCCTATCACATCTAGCAACCATATTTTCTTCAGGTTTTTCTTCTCTTTTCTCTACCTTTTTACCGCAAGGTATTCTCCCCTTACCATCGTTGGTAATCCTTCCCTTTTTCTTATACCTTTGGGTATTCTTTTGTACCATTGCTGGTACCCTTTTCTGCTTTCTAATTTTGCTATCATGGCAGATAAAGGTAGTCCGGGGTTTAAACGGTGTTCTTATTGTGGACACAAACTACCTACTTCTGATGCACACTCTTTGTGTGTTTATTGTTTGGGGGCATCCCACTTATCTGTGGACTCGCCCTGTACTATTTTTGAAAACTTTTCAAATAGAACTTTGTTGGAAAGGAAAAACAAGCTGTTACTGAAGGGACTTCTTAAATCTCCCTTTTCAGAGGCTCTTTCTGGGTTGGAGGCCTCAACCCCTCCTAGAGCCCATAAGAAAATCTTGGATGTTCCTACCAAGGCTAAATCTTTGCCTTCGTCCCCGGCTGGGGATTCCCACCAACCAAAACCTAAAAAGGCTAAAGTTCCGGCTCCGGAGCTCACTCAGTCAGCCCCAGTGCTTTTGGTGCCTAGACCTTCACCACCGAGGCCTTCAGCTCAATTAGTGATCTCGGCTCTGTCTTCTCCTGCAGCCTTCACTATATCGGCACCAAAGAGCTTCTCGGTTCAGACTGTTACCACTTTATCGGCACCAACCGTTCAATTGGTGCAGACCTTGACCACGTCAGGTCCAACATCTTACTCGGAACCAACGCCTTAATTGTTGACTCCAGTTTTTGTCTGTTCCAGCTTCGGCACCGACAATCACTTTGGCACCGATCCCTGTGTCGGTGCAGACCATGACCTCTGCACCGATGACTTCTTTGGTGCAGACACCAGTATTCCAGTCTCTCTCGCACCGTTGTTCTCGTTGCGGACTGGTGAGATGGACACCGAGTTTGCCTCTTCTGTGGACAGGCCTGTTTCTCCCTCAGTCTCTGTGAGGTGCACTAGAAGTCTTTCCAAACACTATGTGTTGCGTCTTGTGAATCAGGTGCTCCTGGCCAGAGGTATCCCACCCCCAGGAAATATCCTTCCTTAGGAGGTGATCACCCATCTCCAAAGACCCCTTCTTATTCTCCTCCTTCATTGCCTTTGAAGTCCATGGATATAGCACAGTCTTCCCCTTCTGCGGTTCCCTTTATGGATCTCACTAAGGAACCGCAGTTGCCTTCGTAACATGTAAGTTTTGCTACGACTCAGGATGTCAGTTGTGTGACACGCATAGTTTGCTGCTCCACAGCCGTCCAGGGACTCCGGGTCGGCAGGCTGAGCCACTTAGGGGAGGCGTGACCCGTGTCCTACACATTCACTCCTCTTTATGTACACCAGCCTTCCAACTGATGGAGAAGGCTTTCTCTGCTGCTGGTGATACTGTTCTGTCTATCCCTCCGCCCTCCTTTGGTACACTGGTTTCACAAGTCGCACAGAGCGGACACCGGGTGCAAGGGCCTCAGGACATATTCCCACAGGAAACCCCTTTTCCACTGTCTGCCCCAGCTTCTCCCGCTGAAGTCCACCAGAAAAGTTTGTGTAAGATGAAGCACATGGACTCCATAGAGGAGTCCCTCACTGAAGACACAGATTTTGATGAGGGGGGGAAGGATCCCCTCAGTCACCATCTGAGGTATCCTTTGGTGATATCCTCGAAATCCTGAAACAGAGAGGTAACTGTCAGTCCTCTAATCTGACCTCTGAGGAATGTGTGTTCCTGCAGGCCTTTCGTGCCCGGCCCCCTACCTCCTGGGTTACTCCAACTGACTATGAACTTGTCCGGCTTATCGTGCAGTGTGCTTGGAAGGCTCCTGACTCCATCGAAGCTATTCCCCAGAGGCCAGATAAGATTTTGTCCCCTCCTCCTACGGATCCCCATTGGTCAAAAGGTCTTCCTGTTGGTTTGGTGGTGGCGTCCGCAACAAAAAAGGATCTGGCAGAAGAAGAAAGCCAGACTGTCCATCCGCCTAACAGAGTCTTGGGCCCTGGACAGGATAGGGAAGCGCACCGTTGCATCAGCGACCTTTACTATCAGGTCTCTAAATTATATGACACACTTTACCAGGCTTCAAAGGGATCTGATTTCTGAGCTTTCTGAAACCTTGGTGGGTGCCGTGTCTGATGAGGTCCGTGACAAAGTGCCCTCTCAGCTGGCCACCATTGAGTCAATATCTAACTCTTCTATGCGACTGATATCTCACGCATCAGAAGGAGCAGCTAGAGCAGCGGGTTCAGCTGCAGTCTTGAGATGACACGCCTGGATGCGCTTGTGCAATTTCGCAGAACCCTTTAAGGCTTCCTTTCTTAACGCTCCCATTAAGGCCTCCTAGTTGTTTGGACCCAAAGTTAAAAGCACACTGGCCAGATGTGAACAGGACGGTAAGACCCCTTTCTGCCATAGGTGTCCGTTATTCTTCCCCTCAACGTGCTTTCTCCCAAAACCAAAAGAATGGGAAGATATGGTTCAAGAAATCTCAGCGTCCTTTCCGTGACACACAGGCCGAGTTCTCCCCTAGAGGCAGAGGGGGGAAACTCACAGGGAAGATGCTCCTTTCCGGGCAGAGGGGGTCTGCGTAACCAGGGTTCCAGGGATTCTTTCCCTGGCCAGTCCTACCAGCACTCCTGAAGAGCGGCCCAACTCCTTTCCTCTGGAGGTGGTTGGGGAGCGTTTCTCCTTGTACCTTTCTGCCTGGCTAACCATCACCACCGATTCTTGGGTACAAAGTAGTATAAAAAGAAGTTATGTACCTACCATAACGTTCCATGTTAGTTGTCGTCATCTCTCCTTGCTTGCTTGTTGGGATCGGATCGGAGCCGATCCTCTGCTCCGACTCGGCCATCTTCTATAGCTCAAAAGCTGTTTACTGGCTCGAGGCTACCCCTTATCCCATGATACCTAGCGCTTGCTACCCAGATCTTGTTTGAAATAGCTAACCCCAGCTATAGCTATGGAGTGAAACCCCTCCAAAAAGAGGGTTAAAACTACCTGTTATAATCTCTAAGTCAGTAGAGAAAACAAACCAGAGAACACTCAGCCAGTGAGACTTAAAACTCCTCTCGGTCCAATCGGACAGGGGTGTGGAGGGGGGGGGGGCGCAAGAAAGAAGGCAAGATGACAACTAACATGGAACGTTATGGTAGGTACATAACTTCTTTGTTAGGTTGTCTATCTCGCCTTAGTTTCTTGCTTGTTGGGACAGCATCCCTAGCACTTACGATCCTGGGCTGCTCATTGGAACAGACTCTTCAGAACAGTGGAACCAAAGTTAGCTCTATTCCTGGAGACCCATGTCTAACTTGTAATGAGTAATAAAGGTATGAGAATTTGCCACATGGCAGCGGCACAGAGTCCATGGGCAACCTAGACTGGAAGGCTACAGAGGTGGCCAAAGCCCTAGTAGAATGACCTTTCGGTTTGGTAGACAACTCTTTGTTTCTTAGTTAATAGATTAAGGTAATGTGAGACAACCACTTTGGAAACTGGAAGACCCTGCTTGCCCCTAGCATAGGAAAGGAAAAGTTGGTCCGACTTTCTTATATTCTTCGTTCTATGCAGGTAAAAACGCAATTGTCTATGAACATCCAAAAGGTGTAATTTGTATTCTGCCTTGTTGTTGTGGTTAGGGAAAAACACAGGAAGGTCTATAGATTGGTTTAGATTATTTTCTGGGCAGACTTTTGGAAGGAAGGAGGGATTAGTTCACAGAGCAACCCTGTCCTTGTGAAAAACTAAGTACGGAGGACGAACACTTAGTGCTTGAAGTTCCGAGACACGTCTGGCTGAGGTAATAGCTACCAGAAAGAGAGTTTTCCAAGATAGAAACTTAAGGGAGCAGGATGCTGCCGGTTCAAAAGGGGGAATAATCAAAGAGGTTAGTACCAAATTAAGATCCCAAGGAGGAGGGGGATCTCTCACTGGGGGCCTAAGGAGAGTCGTCCCTCTGAGGAAGGCCTTACACAGCTTATGAGACATAATGTTTAGATTAGAAAAGCCAACATGAAAGTTAGAGATGGCCGCTAATTGAACCCTGATTGTGGCTGAAGCGGACCCAGAATGAAAAAGCTCTGTTAGGAACTCCCAAGATTTCGTGAACTGGGGCTGAAAAGGGATCTATGTTCCTAGCCTCTGCCCAACAAGAGAAATGTTTCCATTTGCTAGCATAAGTGTTCCTAGTAGCGGATTTGTGAGAGGAGACAATCTCACGCACAGCCGGGGAGATGCTTGGAAGCTTGGCTAGGGTTGGAATTGGATCAACCAAGCTGTGAGCCGGAGTGTTTGGAGGGATCAATGCAGCTCTCCTGATTGATGAATCAGCAGATCTGGAATAGGATCCAGAGTCCAGGGCTGCTCGAGGAGGTAACTGTGCAGGAACGGAAACCATGTCTGTCAGGGCCAGTAAGGGGCAATAAGGATCATTTTGCAACCCAACGATATAGCTTTCTGTATGAGTTTGGGTATGAGGGAACGGCGGGAATGCATAAAGACTCAAGGATTGAATTCCTTCCAGCATGGGGATTCTGGTCTCCAGATGGAGGCATGGGTTCAAATCCCATTTCTATCAGGTGTGTTTGGGGTTGGGAGGGTGGCCTAATGGTTAAGGTGTTTGCCTTACAAACACAGAGTGCAAGGTTTGAATCTCACAAGAGATAATTGGCTAGGCTTAAAATGGCTCGCAAGGGCAGTTAGCTTAGTACTAACCTATGAACCTATGAACGTAATAAAGAAGTCCCTGAAGCCAATCGTGGACTAGAGCATCTCTGGGAGGGTGATCAGGAAGCAGTAAAAGGGAGAAGTAGTTGCTGCATTTGCTGTTGAAGGGGGTGGCAAACAGATCGCAGCAAGGCTGTCCCCATTTACTGAAAATCATATCCGCAACTACCTGATTCAGTGACCACTCGTGAGGCATGAGAATAGCTCTGCTGAGCCTGTCTGCTATGACGTTGGACCTCCCAGGGATGTGCGTCGCAATCAGAAAACGGGAGGAAATCGCCCACTGCCAGAGTCTGAGTGCTTCTTGACATAGGGGGTAGGACCTGGTTCCACCCTGCTTGTTGGTGTACCACACTACTGACATGTCCGTTTGGATTGCAATGGTCCTGGAAGGGAGGGAGTCCTGAAGTCCTTGCAACGCTAGGAGCATGGCTCTCATCTCCAAGACATTTATGTGCAGATGGTACTCGTGAGGCTGCCCAAGTGCCTTGGACTGTCCTGCCCTGATAATGCCCCCCCACCCACCCTATCAGTGAGGCATCCATGGTCACTGTGGCAACCGGGGGAGGCTGGATGAATGGTCTACCCTGAGAAACTAGTGGGGAGACCATCCACCACGAAAGGTGCCTTTTGCATGTTTCTGTAATTATGATCATGTGAGACATGTGGAGCTGTTGAAAGGACCACTGTGTGAAGAGAAGCCATTGAAGGATTCTCTTGTGAAAAAGGGCCAGAGGTATCAGAAGAAATGCCGCTGCCATACAACCCAGAGTTTGAAGGACCAACCTGACTTGTACTCTTTTGCACTGCATGAGGATGTGAACTTGTTGCCAAATTGTGGCCGCCCTGTCTGGCGGTAACCTTGCGGACATACTTCTTGTATCTAAATCTGCTCCTATATAGGTAATAGATTGACAGGGCAATAACGCAGATTTTTTGAAATTTATAGTAATGCCTAGCTGGGCACAAATTGTGATTGTATAGTCCCTGGCTTGAAGGAGTTGATGCCTGGTAGTAGCAGTAAGGAGCCAGTCGTCTAGATATGGAAACATCTGGAATCCTTGACGTCTCAGGTGAGCCGTGACTACTGCTATGCATTTGGTGAACACCCTGGGGGCTGTGGTGAGACCAAAGGGCAGAGCTCTGAACTGGTAATGACTGGCTCCCAGTTGGAAGCGAAGGAATCTTCTGGAGCGCCTGTCCATTTTGATGTAATAGAATATATCCTGAAGATCTATTGAGCACATCCAACTGTCCTGACCCAAAAAAGGGTAGAATGGACTGTAGCATGACCATCCGAAACCTTGTTCTTTGAACAGACTTGTTTAGTCTGCTGAGATCCAATATTGGTCTCCAGTCCCCTATCTTTTTTGGTAGCAAAAAGAACCTTGAGTAAGTTCCGGATCCGAGTTGGTCTGCCGGGACTTCCTGGATGACTCTCTTTCTAGCAGTCTTGAAACTTCTATGACTGCTTGGGCCCTCAGATTGGGTGGAACATCTGGAAGGGATTTGCTTGACAGTAAGGGGAGTTAAAAGAAGGGAATCTTTTAGCCGGATATGATTGAGTGTACCCATTTGTCTCGCGTTAGGTTTTGCCAGGCTTTTGGGTACAGTGAAAGTCTTTCCCCGACTGCTTCCAGAGGCGGGCAGCCGGGCAACCCTTCAGGAATGCTGGAAGGGCTCGTCAGAGAAGGATTCTCTGCTGCCCTGGTTCTGCGGACCCCCTGTGCCCCGAGGGCGGCATCTGTTATGGTTTCCTCCTCTGCCCCTGGAGGAAAAATCACTATGTGTGTCAGGCGAGGCTCCCTGGGATTTCCGAAACCACATTTTACCACTCTTCTGACCTTTGGGATATGGTCTGGAAGGAGTGGAAAAACGGACTCCCACGGCAGAGAGAGTCTTGCATTCCTGTTCACACCTAGTGAGTGTCTCTTTCACCTGTGGTCCAAAAAGAAATGAATTGTCAAAGGGAGTGTTGGTGAATGATGCCCTAAAAGGTTCCACAAAATTACACAGCCGCATCCATGCGTGTCTCCTGAGGGCCACGCCTGTACCTGCGGTTCTACTCGCACCATCGGCTACATAGGAAATGAGCCTCATGGAGGAGTTAACTACCGAATTAAGGGTCGCCAGCTGAGAAGCCACTTTAGCTTGAGCCCCTTCAGCTGATGGATCCTGGAGGGAATCTCCAAGCTCTTTCAGGAGATCCCTCTGAAGCCTGGTAAAATGGCATAAGTAATTCAGGGACCTCATGGAAAAGGTCACTGAAGCAAACAGGTCACTGAAGCAAACATTCGCTTCCTGTATCTATCCATGGTCCTAGACTCCTTGTTAGGAGGATGGACAGAGGAAGATGTTTCCGCTAACTCCTTTTTAGTGGCTGCTGCTACCACCATGGCATCTATGGGAACACCCTTAGTAAGAAACTGTTTATCAGTGGGTGCAGTTATAAACTTGCCGGGTCTCCTCGGGGTTGGTTCCACTGTGGCCGGGGCTGACCAAGCCCTTCGAGCCACCACTGACATTAGTGGATCGAAAGGCGGAGACACCCAGGAGGTGGAAGGTCGGGAACCGAACGCATCCAGGAATACAGATTTGTCCTCTGTAGGGGCTAGGGCAATCCAGTTCCCCCTCTGCTTAAGTATTTTTAGGATGTCCGAAAAGGAAACCTCTTTAGAAGAGGGATCTCGGGGACCCTTCCGATTCATCAAATCCGTATCCGAAGTGACAGACTCAGGGGAGTCAGTGTTCTTCCTCTTGCACGTCCTCTTCCGAGGGGGCTCCTCTGAGTAATCAGGGGAGGCCTCAGAAGAAGAGGAAACACCCAATAGGGTGCTCTGGAGCGCCAGTTCCCCACGCTTGGGGTTTGGAGGAGGGGCAGAGGTTGACGCAGGCACTATTGGGGACGGAGCCAGTGGGTCGAAAGTGGAGCTGACTCAGAGGCTAGTACACTCCTCATGACATCGAAAGCGTCCCTGCCACGATGCAGAGAAGGCTCCGGTTCCGAGGAAACCGGAATCCCACTCCACACCAAGGGAGACTGCTCCAAGGCTGATGTAGGAGCCGAGCTCACCTGCGACGACGCTCCGAGGGAGAATGGAGTCGGACAAGGGTCCGATGCCACTTGCCCCCTCAGAGCTGATGAGAGAGTCTTGGCACCCAGATCCCTCGACAGACGGCACCGTCGAAGGGATCTGAGCCAACGACGGAACCAAAGCAGAAGTCGTCTTTGGTGCCGACGGTTCCACAGTTCAAACCCCAACCAACTCCTGCTCCAATCTCAATGGAGTCTGAGGAGGAACATCGATGGTAGCGGATGGAGCTGACAGCTGTTGAGGGCTGGACAACATTTTGGCCAGTGCCTGCGACTTCAGCAACCTACTGACCACTCCATGTCATGATCAGAGAGCCTAGAGGACCGAGAAGAGTGGGGAGGGTCTGTGACTGTGGTCACTCTGTAACAGGGGAGACAGAGGAGCTGAATCTATAGACTCTAGGGACGGGGACCTCGGCCTCTTGTGGGTCTGCGAAGGCTCCGAAGGTACTGGTGGAGCCGATGGGGAGGCAGTCTCCTCGGTTCCATCCAGAACCGAAGTAGTAGGTAAGGCTTGGGCCAATGACGGCTCCAAGCTGGGAGCAGACGATTTGATTGCTTTAGGAGATTTCACTGGCTGAGTCTTGGCCAGTGAATCCTGGGGCTTAAGGAGACCCCTCAAAATAAGCTTATTTTTGTGCTCCTGCAGAACCCTTGGGCTGAATGCATGGCATACAGAACAAGAGTCCTGCAGGTGCACTGCGCCTAAGTAATAAGACGCAAGAAGTGTGCCCATCTGTCAGAGACATTTTCTGACAGCATGAGTCACACTTCTTGAATCCAGACACCTTGGATTCCTTAGACATATCCAACTAGGATACAACACTTACACTGAAAAGTTTTTGGCCCAAGACTGAACAGCAAAACAGTAAACAGACACTACCACAAAAAAACAAAACACAGTGTACTACAGGTAAAGATAGTTTTTTTTGTTTATTTTTTTTAAACAGAAAACTAGGAGGCCTCTAACTTAAACGGCTAGTTAGAATAGAAGAAGAAAAGGTTTAAACTAAAACGCTACAAGGGATAGAGGGGAAGAACTCTCTAATTTAAACTACAAATACACTAAACAACAACAAGCTATTTAGCGATTATATTTAAAACAATAAACTACCAGAAAACCCCTAATCTGACAGAAAAAATAGTGCAATAAAACGTATACGAGCCTGAGCCAGTAACAACGAATCTCGCAGCTGAAGCGGCAAACGAGATCTGGGTAGCTAGCGCTAGGTATCATTGGATAAGGGGTAGCCTCGAGCCAGTAAACAGCTCTCGAGCTATAGAAGATGGCCTAGTCGGAACAGAGGATCGGCTTTGATCCCAACAAGCAAGAAATGAAGGTGAGATAGACAACTTAATATCCAGAGGTTATCATATCCCCTTCGATCTTTGTTCTGTCCCCTCAAAAAACCTTCCCCGACGTTCTACCCAGTCAAAGTGAAGATGCAACACTAGAGATGAAAAAGCTGCTAAGAGAAAGCGTCATCAAAATAGTCCCTCCAGACCAGATAGGATCCGGATTCTACTCAAGACTGTTTTGGTGCCAAAGAAAACCGGGGACTGAAGACCAATTTTGGATCTCTGTGTATTGAACAAGTTTGTGAGAGTACAAAAATTCCAGATGGTCACATTAGTCAATCCTCCCGCTTTTGGAAAAGACGATTGGATGTGCTTTATAGATCTTCAAGATGCGTACTACCACATAAAAGTGGACAGGCCATCAAGAAGATTTCTGCACTTCCATACGGGAACCAGTCACTACCAGTTCAGAGGTACTGCCCTTCGGACATTCTACAGCCCCCAGAGTGTTCACAAAGTGCATGGCAGATGTTCATCGTGCATACAGCTGCAGTCATAACAGATGGGTTCTCCTGCCGTCAGGCGGGTCCTCAGTCGGCCGAATTCCAAAGTCTAGGTCCGGCGTCGGTTGTTGTCGCTTCTTCCCTGACGTCAGTGCGACAGGGGTATAAAGGAAGCAGCCGACGCCATTTTCTTCAGTCTTTCTTGCCGCGCGGTGCCCGAAGCAGAAGCAGTTCGCAAGTGCCGGTCGGCCAGCTCCTGAGATTACGAAAATTTGGAAACCAAAGTCTTCTTAAAAGCCTAGTACCCCGTTGGGGAAACTTTTCTTGCCTCAGACCGATGTCAGACAAAGTTAATAATTGTATTTCTTGTGGAAGCAAATACCGCATAAGGATTTCCATTCCCTCTGTATTCCTTGTTTAGGCCCAGACCATGACGTCTCGGTCTGTCGCTTTTGTGCTACATTCAACAAACGCACTATTAAGCGTCGGGCGGAGTTCGCCCAGCTTTTTT
Source organism: Protopterus annectens (assembly GCF_019279795.1). Lineage (NCBI taxonomy): Eukaryota > Metazoa > Chordata > Ceratodontiformes > Protopteridae > Protopterus > Protopterus annectens. Next base: position 568,155,538 of record NC_056729.1, read on the forward strand.
TTGGGAAAGCTTTTAACTATACTATGTCGTCGGATACTCCGACTCCGGTTTTGTCTAAAAAACGCAAAGACAAGGACTGACACTCTAGGTCCGCGGAATCTGCCGACACCACGCCAAAGCCAACTACACGTGGTCCGGTTCTCAGCGAGGTGCCTACGTAGCCCCTGATTACCGTTGACACATCTTTGGCGGTGTCTCCTGTACCCGAGGTCGTAGGCTCCTCTGCCCACACCCCGACTACAGATACCGAAGCCACTCTTGGCTTTGAAACACAGAATGTGGACAGGTCCACCTCCACTCAAGGTGTCTTCAGACCTTCCTCTTCTTTCTCCATCAAGGCTTTCACCAAGTCTAAAGCAACCATACACTCTGAGACCAGCTACACAGGGCCCATCTCCAGGCCCCATGCCTAAGAAACAGATGCTTAAAATGGCTGAGGATTTAATTACTCTAATCAGAGGTTCTCAGCCCCCTCCAGACAAAAGGCCCAGAGTGGAGGAAGATTCCCCCTCCTCTGATCAGGGCTCCATTATTTCAGAACACTCTGATGATCAGGAACAGTCTTACTCCCCTTTTGAATCCTCTGATGCGGAGGAGTCTGTTCCTTCTGTATCCCCCCCTGAGGATTACTCATTTGGGGAAACTTTGCATACCTTAAGGGAACATTTCCACTGGGAAGGCCAGGATTATTCAGATTCCAAGAAAAGGCTCAGGGAATTTCTTTTGTTACCCCAGCACAGGCTTCTGGCTATACCTCCTGTCTTAGACATCCTAGATGATGTTTACACGGAGGTCTGCCTTAACCCGGACTCTCTACCTCCAGCTCCAGTTAAGCCTGACAAGGTACTACAGGGTTCCTGACTCACACCAATTTCTATACAAAAGCCATGCTGCTGACCTAGAAACCATTTCACAGGGTCCCAAGGGAGTTGAGGCCTCCATTGCCAAAAATCCATTGCCTTCCGAGAGAGATTCCAGATCCTTAGAAAGGTGGGGGGAAAAAGGTATATACCTCGGCTACCTTATCCATGAGGGCCTTAAACTGTCAGTTTCATATGCTAAAATACCAACAGTTTTTGTTATCACAATTGAAAAGTAAAATGTCACAACCTGAACAACCAGACTTGAAGGAGTTGCAGGATTTGATGCATAGTGCAGAACAAGTGGGTAAACATACCTTACAATGTGGTTTTGATGCTCTATAGGCCTCATGTAGAGCTGCTGTTACAGGCTCAGTCATACGTAGGCATGCCTGGCTCAAGGAACAAGCCTTGCCTGATCATGTCAAAGCTAAATTACTAGACGCCCCTCTTCAAAAGGATGTACTATTTGGGGCTAATGCTGAGGAAGTATTACGGAAAATGGAGGAAAAGGCTAAATCAATGCAAACTGTGAAAGAATTTCTGCAGGTTCAACCCCCACGTTTTAGTAGAAATTGGCCTTCCAAAAACTGGTCCTTTCCTGCCACAGACAGACCCCAAAGAGGCAGATACAGGCGCCCGAGGGGCAGAGGACAATCACAAGGATCGTATAAGGCAGACAATGGCAAGCTCCTACACAAAGAGGTGGTGAGGACAACTCGCAATTTTTCAGAAAGCAAACCCAATGACTTTCCCTTTGCATGCCAACCAGGTCTCAAATGGCAGCCCCTTTAGGAGGAAAGCTGGCACTATTTTCAAAAAATTGGCATGTTGTCACAAAGGACAAATGGATCCTGGACATTATAAACAGAGGCTACAAATTCCATTTTCATACCCTTCCAAAAATGAGAGGCATGCCAAACCTGCCACACAATCAAAGGGCAGAGGCACAAAGGCAAATTTCAGATCTCATAAACATGAAAGCTATTCAAGAGGTACCTACACACGAACAAGGTCAAGATTTTTATTCCAGGCTATTTCTGGTGCCAAGGAAGGGAAAAGGAGACCTATTTTGGATCGATCCATCCTAAACACATTTCTACTCGTACCAAAATTCAAGATGCTCACTCTACAGCAACTTCTTCCCATGCTGGGCAAGGAGTCTTGGCTGGTAACATTGGACCTCAAGGAGGCATACCTGCATGTCCCAATCAGACAAAATTGCAGAAGATACCTCAGATTTCTTGCAGGTTCAACCCATTATCAATTCTCTGCATTGCCCTTTGGCTTATCTACTGCACCCAGAGTATTCACGAAATGCCTGGCATCAGTAATTGCCTACTGCAGACTTCAAGGGATACAAATATACCCTTATTTGGACGACTGCCTGATCCAAGCGGACAGCAAGCACATTCTTCTGAAATATCTGGCTTATGTAATAATGTTATTAAACTCTCTGGGATACAGAGTCAACAAAGAAAAATCAAGGCTAATACCCTCTCGGAAGATCATTTTCCTGGGTGCCAATTTGGACACAAACACCCAGATGACCTAGCTCACGCCAGAGAAGCAGGGGCAACTAATTCAATACTTCAGAACACTGGCAAATTGCACCAGGCTGACTGCAAGGAAAATACTGCAGGCTCTGGGATTCATGGCATCTTGCATCTTACTAATCCCATGTGCAAAGCTACATATGAGAACTACAATGGTACCTGAAAAACATATGGTCTCAACACAGCCACAGTTTGGAAACAATAATACCACTAATTCCATGCCTGCAAAAGGAATTTCTGTGGTGGGCTCAAGCATGTCAAACAAACACAGGTCTTCCATTCAGCAAGCCTCAAGCAAATCAAGTCATCACAACAGACGCCTCGGACTACGCCTGGGGGGCGCACATGACCGGTGCATTCAGGGCAAATGGTCCCAAAAAGAAAAGCACCTTCACATCAATCAAAAAGAAATGCTAGCAGTAATAAATGCTATTATAGCTTTCAAGGACCTTCTACAACCAGGTCAACTATTGATAAGAATGGACAACACCACAGTTATGTGGTACATAAACAGGGAGGAACACATTCTTATCCCCTGTGCAGACTGGCCATGTCACTTTGGAACATGGCCATGGACTTACAGATGGAACTACAAGCACAGTACTTGCCAGGCAAGGAAAAGCACGCTGACAGACAACCTAAGCAGGAATATGACAGATCCACACGAATGGAAATTGCATCCAAAAGTTTACAGAAATCATACAAAAATGGGGAAGGCCAGACACACATCTCTTTGCCTCCCACAAGAATCATCAATTGTCAAAATTCTGCTCAAGGATCTTCCATCCAAAGGCCTGGAGAGTGGACGCTCTTTCCTTCAATTGGACATCAATGACAGTTTATGCCTTCCCTCCTCTTCCTCTGCTGCCCAAAGTTCTATTAAAGACCAAAGCAGAGACAGACCAAAGATGATCCTCATTGCTCCGGACTGGCCAAGGCAACACTGGTACCCACTCCTGAGGAGCCTGATGTGTTCCCCACCATGGACTCTGCCTCTAATGCCTCTTCTTCTGACTCAGCACAGTTTCAAAACTCTTCACAGCCAGCTAAAAACACTCAATCTAGTTGCATGGAAGATTCCTTAGCATCACAACAGGCCCTACTCTCCAAGGAGGTGCAGGACGTCATTTTGGAGGCCAGAAGGCCATCAACTAGAAAAGCTTACTCCGCAAAATGGAAACGTTTTTGTGTCTGGAATGAGAAAAAGGGCCAGGATCCTGGAAAACTGAATTTACCTCAAATACAACAATATTTGGCTGAACTGCTAAGCAGTGGACTTTCTTTCTCCTCCATCAAAATCCATGCATCAACCATTTCTGCAAAATACAACACTGATCCACCTTTATTCTCTCACCCTCTCCTAAGGCAGTTCCTCAGAGGGGCTAAGAATTTAAGGCCTCAAAGAAAACAACCAATACCTGCTTGGGATCTTAATTTCATGCTGGAAAAACTGACCTTGCCTCACTTTGAGCCAGTTGCCTCATCAGATTTGCAATATTTGTCCTGGAAAACGGCTTTCCTTCTGGCTATCACCTCAGCTCGTAGAGTTTCAGAACTACAGGCTCTCATGGCCGTCCAACCTTTTATCATCTTCCATTAGGACAGAGTTTCCTTACGAACCAACCCGTCCTTTATGCCTAAAGTGGTATCCAGGGTAGCTTTAAATCAGGCCATACATTTACCTACTTTTTATCCTAATCCTCAAAACAAAGGGGAGAGATTACTACATTCCTTGGACATCCACAGACAACTGCATTATTATTTGGACAGAACAAAGCCTTTCAGAAAATCAGAACAGCTCTTTGTGGCCTATGTGGTAGGAGCTCAAGGGAAGCCAATTTCCAAACAGACAATCTCAAAATGGATAGCCCACTGCATACGCTTTTGCTATTCCTTTCATGGCAAAACTGTTCCTACAGGCATTAAGACTCATTCCACCAGGGCCACAGCCACCTCTGCAGCATTCCTCAGAGGAGTTCCTACCAAGGATATTTTGGAAGCAGCCACTTGGAGTTCTGTGCATACCTTCTCCAAGCACTACAACCTACCATTATACTCGAAATCTAGAGCAGGCTTTGCCACTGCTGTCTTGCAGGGCATTTTGGCTCCTCCTAATTCCACCTAGTGCCTACAACCCCTTTCTTAGCTTTGGTATTCTACCCATCTGTTATGACTGCAGCTGTATGCACGATGAACATAGTACAGATGTCCTTCAAGGATGCATCTGCAGTCATCACATATGGGTTGTCCTGCCTCAGGCAGCCCTTCGGTCGGACGGATTCCAAAGTCTGGGTCCAGCGTCGGCTGATGTCGCCCCTTCCCCGACGTCGGAGCGCCTGGGGTATAAAAGCTTCAGCCGACGCCATCTTCCTCAGTCTTTCTTGCCGCGTGGTGCCCGAAGCAGAAGCAGTTCGCAAGTGCCGGTCGGCCAGCTCCTGTAAATTCGCTATCCGGAGACTTCAGAAGCTAAGTACCCCGTCGGGGACTCTTTCTTGCCTCAGCCGATGTCAGAAAAAGTTAATAATTGTTTAACTTGTGGGAAACAAATACCTCATAAGGATTTCCACTCTTACTGTCTCCCCTGCTTAGGCCCAGACCACGATGTCTCGGCTTGTTCAGCCTGCGCCTACTTCAACCGACGCACTCTTAGACGTCGGTCGGAGTTCGCAGAAGAGTTTTTTGGGGCTAGTTTTCATACAAAATGCCGTCGGAAACCCCGACATCACATTTAATTAAGAAACGGAAAGACAAGGACCGACGCACGCGGGCCTAGGCCTACCGCGAGTGTCTCGGTCTCGGCTGACACAGAGTCCTTGGAACTTCCGAACCCTGAAACAATACAACCGACAGCATCGGCCCCGGAGGCTCCTACCGAGTCGGTTACAGAATTGCCTTCAGAAACTGGTGTATTGGAATCTTCCGACACCATACCTTTAGACAAAGCTACACCAGCACGTGGTGCAGCCAGGCCTCCTGCATCCATGTCCATTAAGGCCGTCACCAGGGCTAAAGCTGCAAAACACACTAAAGCCATGCCTCCCAGGGTTATTCCTCAGGGACCCTCTTCTAGTTCACAAATTCTAACCTTAGCAGAGGATCTTAACTCTTTAATCAGGGGCTCTCAGCCCCATCCGGACAGGGGCTTCCAACCTCCTCTAGACAAAAGGCCCAGGGTGGATCCCCCTGATCCCCTTTCCTCAGAGGAGGCCTCTGATAGCTCGGATCACTCAGACTACCAGGAGGAGGCTTATTCGGCCTACGAGGATTCGGATGCAGAGGAATCTATCCCCTCAGCCTCCCCTCCTGAAGAGCTTTCCTTTGGGGAAGACCCTTCACACTATGAGTGAGCATTTCAAATGGCAGGGCCAGGAATATTCTGATTCCAGGAAAAGACTAAGAACTTTTCTTCATTTACCTCAGCATAGACCTTTGGCTATTCCTCCTGTTTTAAATGTCATTGATGATGTGTATTCTGACTCTAGTATGACCCCTGACACTCTGCCTCTGGCCCCTGTTAAGCCCGATAGGTATTACAGGGTCCCGGACACACATAATTTTCTTTACAAGGCCCAGTCTGCTGATCCTGAAACTATTTCACAGGGCCCTAAAGGGGTTGCAGCTGTTACTACTAAGAACCCACTCCCCTCTGCAAAGGAGTCCAGGGCATTAGCGAGATGGGGTAAAAAAGTGTATACTTCTGCCACTCTTGCTATGAGGGCATTAAATTGTCAATTTCATATGATACAGTACCAAGAGTATTTGTTAGAAGAAATGCATAAGAAACTGTCTTCTACTGAACCCCTTGACCGTAAATCCCTTCAGGATCTGGTACATAACTCCCAGCAGGTTAGCAACCATTTCTTGCAGTGTGGATGTCCTTCAAGGATGCATCTGCAGTCCTTACAAATGGGTTGTCCTGTCGTCAGGCAGCCCTTCGGTCGGCCGGATTCCAAAGTCTAGGTCTGGCTTCGGCTGGTGTCGCACCTCACCCGATGTCATAGCTACAGTTCTTCGGGTATAAAGGCATCAGCCGACGCCATTTTCCCCAGTCTTTCTTGCCGCGTGGCGCCCGAAGCAGAAGCTGTTTGCAAGTGCCGGTCGGTCAGAACCAGAGATTACTACTACCGAATACTACTTCGAAGACTTCTAAAAAGCTAAGTACCCCGTTGGGGACTCTTTCTTGCCTCAGCCGATGTCAGAAAAAGTGAATAACTGTTTAACTTGTGGGGAAACAAATACCTCATAAAGATTTCCACTCTTACTGCTTACCTTGTTTAGGCCCAGACCACGACGTAGCAGCTTGTCTAGCCTGTGCTTCTTTTAACCGACGGACGCGTAGACATTGGTCGGAATTTGCTGAGCAGTTTTTCGGCTCTGATTTTGCTTATATTATGCCGTCGGATCCTCCGACTTCACAAATAACCAAAAAACGCAGGGAAAAGGACCGACACTCGCGGTCCGCGGTTTCGGCCGAAACCACGGTTAAGCCAACCACTAGTGTCTCTGTTTCGGCTGAAACCGAGCAAACGGTTCTTCCTCCAGCCGAAAACATGCCTTCTACAGAGGCCTCTTCTAACCTGGTGGAATCGGCTTCTGAAATCCAACCTGCAGTTGCGGTTTCTCAGGAATTATCTGACACTATTCCCTTGGATATTTCAACCCCTGCACGTGGAGCTGTTAGGCCTCCTGCAGCCATGTCCATTAAGGCCTTTGCCAGGGCTAAAGCAGCTAAAGCTTCAAAAACTGTGCCTGTTAAGCCCCCCTCTCACAGGCCCAGCTCCAGTTCCCATATGCTTTCTCTGGCAGAGGATCTCATTTCTTTAATTCGTGGATCCCAGCCTCATCCAGACAGGGCCTCTCAACCACCTCCAGAGAAGAGGCCTAGAGCAGAGCCCCTAGAGCCAGTATCCACAGATGATTCCTCTGATGACTCAGAAAATACAGACCCTCCAGAGGCTCCTTGCTCCCCTTACGAAGACTCTGATGCTGAAGAGTCCATTCCTTCTGCCTCTCCACCTGAGGAATTTTCCTTTGGGGAAACCTTGCATGCTATGAGGGAACAATTTCAGTGGCAGGGCCAAGATTTCTCAGACTCCAGGAAAAGGCTTAGAACCTTTTTACATTTGCCACAGCATAGGCCTTTAGCTATACCTCCAGTTCTTTCTGTTGTAGATGATGCATTTAATGATGCTTGCACTGCTCCTGACTCATTACCTCCGGCCCCTGCTAAGCCCGATAGGTTCTACAGGGTCCCGGACACTCATCACCATTTATACAAGGCTCCTTTTGCAGATCCCGAGACTATCTCCCAGGGGCCTAAGGCTGTAGCAACTACATCTGCTAAAACCCTCCCCTCTGAAAGGGAATCCAGGTCCTTAGAGAGATGGGGTAAAAAAGTTTACACTTCTGCTACTCTGTCAGCTAGGGCTTTGAACTGCCAATTTCATATGATTCAATATCAAGAATTTATGCTAGACCAGTTAACTAAAAAACTGTCCTCTGATGAATCTTTAGATAAGAAGTATGTTCAGGAAATGGTACATAACATACAGCAAGTTAGTAATCATTCTTTAAAGTGTGGCTATGATGCACTGGAGGCTTCCTTTAGATCAGCCATGACTGGCACAGTTATCAGAAGGCATGCATGGTTGAAAGAGCAGGCCTTACCGGACCATGTCAAATCAATACTTTTAGATGCACCCATGGACAAGGTCAATTTATTTGGTTCTCCTGCACAGCAGGTTCTGAAAAAGATGGAAGAGAAGGCGAAATCTGTACAAACAGTGAAAGATTTCTTACAGGTTCAACCTCCAAGGTTTAGCAGGAACTGGCCCTCCAAGAATTGGTCCTTTCTGGACTCCTCTAAAGCACAGAGAGGCAGGAATAGGCGTTCAAGAGGCAGAAACCAATCCAGGGGTGCCTACAGGGGACGCCAGTGGCAGGGTAACAACCAGCGAGGCACAGACGCAGCCACCACCACTACAACAACACAATCACAGTGACTTGGCTCTGGCACCGCCTACCAGGGAACAACTGGAAGCACCCTTAGGCGGAAAGCTAGCCTTATTTTCAAAGAACTGGCATTGCATCACAAGGGAAAAATGGATTTTGCAAACTATAGACCAAGGTTACAGGTTCCATTTCCATACTCTACCAGGAAAGAGAGGAATGCCAAACCTACCACCTACTCAAAGGGCAGAAGCTTTAAAGCAAATGTCTCAATTATTAAGAATGAGAGCTGTGGAAAAGGTACCATCTATGGAACAAGGAAAGGGATTTTACTCCAGACTATTCCTGGTACCAAGAAAAGAGAGCAAATGGAGGCCTATTCTCGACCTGTCCGCTTTAAACACATTCCTCATTGTTCCAAAATTCAAAATGCTGACCCTACAGCAGCTTCTTCCCATGTTGGGCAAGGAGTCTTGGCTGGTAACTCTAGATCTCAAGGAGGCATACCTGCACGTCCCCATACGACCAAATTGCAGAAGATACCTCAGATTTCTTGCAGGATCAGAGCATTATCAATTCTCAGCATTGCCCTTTGGCTTATCTACTGCACCCAGAGTGTTCACGAAATGCCTGGCATCAGTAATTGCTCATTGCAGGCTTCAGGGAATCCAAATTTACCCCTACCTGGACGACTGCCTGATACAAGCGGACAACAAAAACAAGCTAACACAACACTTACAAAGAGTCATTTACCTGCTGCAAGCCCTGGGATATACAGTCAATATAAAAAAGTCAAGGCTGATTCCATCCCAAAGAATAACCTTTCTGGGTGCAGAGCTGGACACATCAAAACAAATGGCATTCCTAACTGTAGAAAAGCAAGAGCAACTACCTCTCTACTTCTTGGCATTAACAAAGCAGAACCATCTAACAGCAAGAAAAGTACTGCAAGCCCTGGGCTTCATGGCATCCTGCATAATTCTGGTCCCTCATGCCAGACTGCATATGAGAAAGCTACAGTGGTACCTAAAGAATTTGTGGTCTCAACACAAGCACAGCCTAGAAACCAAAATTCCAATAATCCCATGCCTGAAGCAAGAGTTCCTATGGTGGGCTCAGGCCTGTCAATCAAACACAGGATTGCCCTTCTGCAACAGTCAACCAAGCCAAACCATCACGACAGACGCCTCAGACCTCGGTTGGGGGGCCCACATGCTGGACAAGTGCATACAAGGCTTATGGACTCGAGACCAGCTGCACCTGCACATAAATGTAAAGGAAATGCTGGCAGTAAAATTGGCAATCCAGTCATTCAGACCATTTCTCCGAGAAGGTCAGTTGATGATAAGGACAGACAACACCACAGTTATGTGGTACATCAACAAACAGGGAGGCACACATTCATACCCTCTATGCCGGCTGGCACTGGACCTATGGAATGTGGCTCTGAGCTACAACGTTCAGTTACAAGCAATTTTGTACCGGAAAAGAAAACATTCTAGCAGACATATTAAGCAGGACTACCACGGATGCCCACGAATGGATGCTGCATCCGGACATCTTCAAAGCCATCACAAGAAAATGGGGACTACCACAAATAGACTTATTTGCATCCCCACTCAATCACCAGCTAAAGAAATTCTGCACAAGGACGTACCACCCACTTGCTTGGAAGGTGGACTCCCTATCTTTCAGTTGGGAAAACCTGACAGCATATGCATTCCCACCACTTCCTTTGATGCACAAGGTGCTATTGAAGATCAAAGAGGAACGTCCAAGGATCATTCTGATAGCTCCAGACTGGCCAAGGCAACATTGGTACCCATTACTGAGGAGCATGTCTCTGCAACAAATATGGACACTACCCCTGATCCCATTACTGTTAACACAGAACAACTACAACATCCTGCATCCAAACCTGAAAACTCTGCAGCTGACTGCCTGGAACATTACATAAGATCAATTAACCCAAATTTGTCCCAAAGGGTTAAAGACATTACCCTTGAGGCACGCAGACCTTCAACAAGAAAGAATTATGCAGCAAAATGGAAAATATATCTCATTTGGAGTACTGCAAAGGGAGAAGATGTGTCACTGGTAAACATAGCCAACATCCTGGAGTACTTGGCAGAGCTCTTTCATACAGGCCTGTCCTATTCTTCCATCAAGATACATGCATCAGCTATTTCAGCAGAATACAGCTTGGATCCTCCTGTCTTCTCACATCCTCTGCTTAGGCAGTTTCTGAGAGGAATTAAAAATGTAAAACCTCCTAGGAAACCACCATTGCCAGCATGGGACTTGAACTTTGTGCTAGAAAAATTGACACTTCCCCCTTTCGAACCAGCAGCAACAGCAGAATTACAATACTTATCCTGGAAGACTGCTTTCCTGCTGGCAATCACCTCAGCAGGAAGGGTTTCTGAACTACAGGCATTAATGGCAGTGCAACCCTTCCTGATCTTCCATCAAGATAGTGTCCATGAGAACAAATCCTACATTTATGCCTAAGGTGGTATCCAGAGTGTCTTTAAATCAGGCTATCCACCTACCTACATTCTTCCCCAACCCGCAGAACAGGGGAGAAAGACTGTTGCATACCTTGGATGTACATAGACAATTACGCTACTACCTGGACAGGACCAAGTGCAATAGAAAAACTGACCAGCTTCTGGTAGCATATGCAACAGGAAAGGAAGGAAAACCAATTTCAAAACAGACAATCTCAAAGTGGATAGGAAATTGCATTAGATTTTGTTACTCCTACCATGGAAAGAAAACTCCAGAGAACATCAGGCCTCACTCCACAAGGGCTACAGCCACTACCACAGCTTTCTTACTAGGAGTGGCTACCAAGGACATTATAGAGGCTGCTACTTGGACCTCCGTGCATACATTTGCCAAGCATTATAATTTACCTTTATACTCTAGATCCCGAGCAGGTTTTGCCACTGCTGTTTTGCAAGGGATCCTGACTACACCATAATCTCTCTTTTTTCCTCCTCCCCTAGTTTGGCTATGGTATTCTACCCATTTGTAAGGACTGCAGATGCATCCTTGAAGGACATAGTACAGATGTTCTTCATCTCACATTGCTGCAGTCATAACCTGTGGGTAGTCCGCTGTCCTCGGTCGGCCCGAATACCAAAGTGTTAGGCTGGCGTCGGTCATGGCGCTTAGATCTGACGTCAGTACGCCGTAGTACTAAAGCGCATGACCAACGTCATATCCTCAGTCTTTCTTGCCGCATGGTCCGAAGCAGAAGCAGCGTTTGCAAGTGCCGTTCGGCATCCTGAAATTTTCGTATTCTGAGTTTCAGACCGAAGACCGAGTTGGGCTAAGTACCCCGTTGGGGAATATTTTTGTCTTAGGTTCATAGGTTCATACTAGGCTATCTGCCCGAGGGCATTTATAAGCCTAGCCATAGTTTTGTGACTTACGCCGCCCCTTAGTTTGGAGAAACTATGCCCATTATTTAACTGTGCCCCTGTCGAGCAGAGACCTCAGTTAATTCCGGATGTCAGAAAAAGTGAATAATTGTATTTCTTGTGGGAAACAGATACCTCATAGGGATTACCACTCTCTTTGTATTCCTTGTTTGGGGCCTGAGCACGACGTAGTCGGGTGTCGCTTTTGTGCTAAATTTAATAAGCGCACTATTAAGCGTAGGTTAGATTGTGCTAGGCTTGTCTTTGGTAAGCGGTGTAATTATAATATGCCGTCGGATCCTCCGATGCCCGCTACCGCTAAGAAGCGCAAGGAGAAATCTTTGAAATCCAGGCAGGATGAGTCGTCCGTTCCGGACTCCGGTTCTTTAGAGACCACGGTGGAGTCTGTGGATCCGGCCGAGGTTTCTGTTGAGTCTCAGGAGGAACCTTTAGTTTTGCAAGATGTGGCCCCTCAGGAGTCGGGTCAGGCTGAGGGGGCCTCTCAGGTGGCTGTGCTCCCTTCTTTGCATAAGGTGGTTAGGCCTTCTCCCTCTGTCTCTAAGGTACCTTCTAAGTCCAGGCCTGGTTTATCTTCCTCTGCTGTCAGTCCTAGTTCTGCAGGTTCTGTGCCTAAAAAACACATGCTCAAAATGGCAGAAGATTTAATTACCTTAATTAGAGGTTCTATGCCCCCTCCAGATAAGAGGCCTAGGGTGGAGCCAGAGGTGGAAGGATTGGAGCATTCTTCAGATTATTCAGAGTCTTCGGCTGAAGACATTCAGGATTTTCCCCCTTATTCTGATTCTGACGCAGAGGATTCTAGTCCCTCTGCTTCCCCTCCAGAGGATATTTCTTTTTCAGAAACCCTGCATTCTATGAGGGAGCATCTTAAATGGGAAGGTCAGGATTTCTCAGATTCCCGAAAGAGGCTTAGGGAATTCTTGTTTTTACCTCAACATAGGCCCTTGGCTATACCTCCGGTCTTAGATGTTGTACAGGATGTTTTCTCTGAGGCTTCACTTAATCCAGACTCTTTGCCTCCTGCCCCAGTTAAGCCAGACAGATATTACAGGGTGCCTGAGGCTCACAAATATTTGTATGAGCCCTAGGGCGGACCCTGAAACTATTACCCAGGGACCTAAGGGTGTCAGGGCTTCTGTTGTAAAGAACCCAGTTCCTATGGATAAGGACTCTAGAGCTCTGGACAGGTGGGGTAAAAAAAGTGTATACCTCTTCCACGCTTGCAATGAGGGCTTTAAATTGCCAGTTTCATATGCTGAAATACCAGAATTTTCTTCTTAGTCAATTGAAATCTAAGGTGGATGCTTTAGCAGAGGGCATAGAGTGTAAAGAATTACAGGATTTGGTTCATGCCTCTGATCAGGTGGGTAAGCATTCCTTGCAGTGTGGTTTTGATGCTTTGCAGGCCTCTTCTAGGGTGGCTGCCACTGGATCAGTTATTCGTAGGCACGCTTGGCTTAAGGATCAGAACTTGTCAGAGCATGTTAAAGCTCGAATTCTGGATGCTCCCCTTCAGTCTGAAGTTTTGTTTGGTTCTCCTGTGGAGTCAGTCTTGAAGAAAATGGAGGACAAAGCTAAGTCTATGCAGACTGGTAAAGATTTCTTACAAGTGCAGCCCCCTAAGTTTAGCAGAAATTGGCCTACTAAAGGATGGGCTTACCCTTCTTCTGATTTACAGTCTAGGGGCAGATCTAGACGTGGTAGGGGCAGAGCTCATGCACAGGGTTCTTTTGGGCCTAGGACATGGAGTTCCCCTGCGCAGTCTGCTGGTAAGGGCAGGGGCCAGTCCTTTCGTAAGCAGACCCAATGACCTGCATCTTCGGCTGCCCGATCCTTCTTGTCTGGCAGCTCCTCTGGGGGGAAAGTTAGCACTTTTCAGACAAAATTGGCTTTTAGTCACCCAGGACAAATGGGTGTTGGACATTATAAACCGAGGCTACAAGTTTTATTTCCACACATTGCCCCCTTTCACAGGCATGCCAGACGTTCCTCCTCAGCAAAAGGCAGAGGCTCACAAACAGATTTCTTTACGTATTCAAATGGGAGCTATCCAGCAGGTGCCTCCATTAGAGGTGGGCCTAGGATTCTATTCTCGCCTGTTTCTTGTACCAAAAAAGGGGGACACTTGGAGGCCGATTCTGGATTTGTCTATTCTCAACACTTACCTGGACATTCCAAAATTCAAAATGTTGACTTTGCAACAACTTCTACCTATGCTAGGCAAAGATCACTGGATGGTAACTCTGGATCTCAAGGAGGCTTATCTTCATATTCCTATCAGGCCAAGCTGCAGGAGATTCCTGCGTTTTCGGGCTGGGACTTTACATTATCAGTTCTCTGCATTGCCCTTTGGCTTATCTACTGCAGGGTATTCACAAAGGTTCTGGCTCCGGTGATAGCCTTCTTCAGGTTAAGAGTAATACAGATTTATCCTTACTTGGACGATTGCCTGATTCTTGCTCAAGACAAAGACAAGCTACTTCACCATCTTCAGTATGTTATGGCAGTGTTAAGGTGCCTAGGGTATTCTGTGAACGAAATAAAGTCCAGTCTAGTTCCCTCTCAGGACATGTGCTTTCTGGGTGTGAGACTGAATACAGCCTCTCAGATGGCGTTTTTGACCCCGGACAAGCAAAGAAATCTTTCCCTTTACTTCCAACAGTTGTCTCACCTGTCCAGGCTGACTGCAAGGACAGTCCTTCAAGCCTTGGGGTTCATGGCATCTTGTATTCTGGTGCTTCCCAATGCCAAACTGCATATGAGGAAGTTACAATGGTATCTCAAGAGTGTATGGACGCAACACTGCCGCGATTTGGACACTGTCATTCAGATAATACCTTGCATACAAAAGGATTTTTTGTGGTGGGCTCAGGAATGTCACCTAAACAAGGGACTCTCTGTGACCCGACCAGAGGCGAGTCAGATCTTAACGACAGATGCCTCGGACAAGGCTTGGGGAGCACACCTCAATGGAAAATGGGTTCAAGACACGTGGCCTGCCAGACTTCAGCATTTGCATATCAACATGAAGGAGATGTTAGCAGTCCAATTTGCATTGATGGCCTTCAAGGATCTACTACACCCAGGACAAGTGTTGATTCAAACAGACAACACAACTGTCATGTGGTACATCAACAAGCAAGGGGGAACCCTTTCGTACCCACTTTGCAGGCAAGCTATGATTTTGTGGGCTACGGCTCTCAGTTTGCACCTCACTCTTCAAGCAAGGTTTCTGCCAGGAGCACAGAACTCCTTAGCGGATGTTTTGAGCAGACAGATGGTGGATCCCCACGAGTGGAAACTGGATCCTCATGTATTTCGACAGTTGACAGTGTTTTGGGGGACTCCAGACATAGATCTGTTCGCTTCTCCACTAAATTTCCAGCTGCCAAAGTTTTGCACAAAGATGTTTCATCCAAAAGCTTGGAAAGTGGATGCTCTATCATTCAGTTGGAACAACCTTCACGTCTATGCCTTTCCTCCTCTGCCTCTCCTTCCCAAGGTGCTCCTCAAGGTCAGACAGGACAAGCCCTCCATGATTCTTATAGCTCCAGATTGGCCACGTCAGCACTGGTACCCTCTGCTGAGGAGTTTAGTACGGGAGCCTCCTTGGCCTTTGCCAGCAAGTCCACACCTTTTGTCCCAGGCAGGCAATCATTTCCTCAATGTCAGGATACAGTCCCTGCATCTTGACAGCCTGGCATATTCTGTTCTAGACCCTGGAGGGTCGCAGCTTCCTCAACAAGTTTTGAATGTTATTTTGGAGGCCAAACGACCTAGTACAAGGAAGGTTTATGCTGATAAATGGAGGAGATTTTTTCTTTGGTGTAAAGCAAAGGACTTTGATGTTTCAGTACCTAATTTGAGTGTTTCACTTCAGTATCTTACAGAATTACTAGACAAGGGTTTGTCTTTCTCCTCTGTAAAAGTTCATGCTGCAGCCATTTCTGCTCACTATGACTGTGACCCACCATTGTTCTCTCATCCTTTGTTTAAGCAATTTCTTAGAGGGGCAAAGAACATAAGACCCCCACGTAGAGCTCCTACTCCTTCCTGGGATCTCAATTTTGTGTTGGAGAAAATCACTTTATCTCCTTTTGAGCCTGCACCTACAGCTGAGTTGAAGTTTTTGTCTTGGAAGACAGCTTTTTTGTTGGCCATTACGTCTGCTAGAAGGGTATCTGAATTACAGGCTCTAATGGCAGTTGAACCCTTCCTAATTTTTCATAAGGATAGGGTCTCTTTGCGTACTAACCCTACTTTCATGCATAAAGTGGTCTCAAATGTGGCCTTGAACCAGTCTATTCATTTGCCTACTTTTTATGCTGATCCCCAAAATAAAGGGGAAAAGATTTTGCACTATTTGGATATCCACAGGCAGTTGCGTTATTATTTGAGCAGAACTGAAGGGTTCAGACAGTCTCAACAGTTTTGTTTCTTTTGCTTTGGGTTCTCAAGGGAAACCTGTTTCTAAATAAACTATTTCTAAGTGGATTGGCCATTGTATTGCTTTTTGTTATTCTCATCATGGTAAGGAGATTCCAGCTGGAATCAGACCTCATTCCACTAGGGCTACTGCCACTTCTACTGCCTTTCTGAGGGGTGTAGCTACTAAAGATATTTTGGAGGCAGCTACTTGGAGTTTAGTGCACACTTTTTCTAAGCATTACCATCTCCCTCTTTATTCAAAATCTAGGGCAGGGTTTGCCACTGCAGTTTTGCAGGGCATGCTAGCAGCCCCCAATGCTTTATGATTTTACCAACCTCCCTTTACTTTTGCTTTGGGATTCTACCCACAGGTTATGACTGCAGCAATGTGAGATGAAGAACATAGTACAGTTTTGTACCTACCATAAATGTAGATATTCGAAGATCCACATTGCTGCAGTCCAATTTTCCCTCCCACCTTCCCCACTGTAGTTTGGGGTGGTTGTGTGGTTTGGGTTGTAAATATTGTTTGTGCATGGGTGGTTGGATATTTTTCCTGTTTTTTGGCTTTGGCCTTTCTTTTTAGGGCCTTCTGACATCTGGGGCAAGAAAGACTGAGGATATGACGTCGGTCATGCGCTTTAGTACTACGGCGTACTGACGTCAGATCTAAGCGCCATGACCGACGCCAGCCTAACACTTTGGTATTCGGGCCGACCGAGGACAGCGGACTACCCACAGGTTATGACTGCAGCAATGTGGGTCTTCGAACATCTACATTTATGGTAGGTACAAAACTGTACTTTTTGTACCTACCATAAATGTAGATGTCCGATAGGAATGCATCTGCAGTCAGGATTACCCACCTGCCTTCCCCTCTGTGGTACTCCTAGGGTATTTGCCATCTTTTAGCTAGCTTGGGGGGGATCTATTATGGTGTATTTGTTTGTATATATGTACATACATGCTTATTGTATGTGTTTGCTCTCTACTATTTGGAAACATTGGCATTTATCCAAATTTAGCCATCCAAGAGGGCACCTGGCATCTGGGGCAAGAAACACTGAGGAAAATGGCGTCGGCTGATGCCTTTATACCCGAAGAACTGCAGCTATGACGTCGGGTGAGGTGCGACACCAGCCGAAGCCAGACCCAGACTTTGGAATCCGGCCAACCGAAGGGCTGCCTGACGACAGGACAACCCATTTGTAAGGACTGCAGATGCATTCCTATCGGACATCTACATTTATGGTAGGTACAAAACTGTACTTTATGATGCATTGGAAGCTTCATGTAGGTCAGCAATGACGGGTGTTGTCATACGTAGGCATGCTTGGCTGAAGGAACAATCTCTGCCAGACCATGTTAAAGCTAAGCTTTTGGATGCTCCACTGGAAAAGCAAAAGTTATTTGGTTCCACTGCTCAAGAAGTCCTAAAGAAATTTGAGGAAAAGGCAAAATCTGTACAAACAGTTAAGGATTTTCTTCAAGTCCAACCGCCTAGATTCAGCAGAAATTGGCCTTCCAAGAATTGGTCCTTTCCGGACACAGAAAGATTTCAAAGGGGCAGGAACAGGTGTGCCAGAGGTAGAGGGCAAGCTAGGGGCTCCTACAGAGGCCGTCAATGGCAACCACCAATCCAGACAGGCAGTTCAGGACTTACAACTGCTGCACAAGGACAAACTCAATGACTTTGCTTTGATTCCGCCAACCAGGGCTCAATTAGAAGCACCTTTGGGAAAGCTTTTATTCTCAAAAATTGGCACAACATTACAAGAGACAAATGGACACTCCAAATAATAGACAACGGATACAGGTTCCATTTCCACACATTGCCAAAAAGAAAAGGCATGCCAGGTCTGCCACCAAATCAAAGGGCAGAGGCTTTGAAACAAATCTCAAACTTACTACAAATGAAAGCCATAGAAAGAGTTCCTATTTCAGAACAAGGCCAAGGATTTTACTCCAGGCTTTTCCTTGTTCCAAGAAAAGAGCATCAGTGGAGACCAATTCTCGACTTGTCCGCACTGAATACTTATCTCATTGTGCCAAAATTCAAAATGCTGACTCTATAGCAACTCCTTCCCATGCTGGGCAAGGGGTCTTGGCTGGTGACTCTAGACCTCAAGGAGGCATACCTGCATGTCCCTATCAGACAAAGTTGCAGAAGACACCTCAAATTTCTTGCAGGGTCAGAGCATTATCAATTCTCAGCATTGCCCTTTGGCTGATCTACTGCGCCCAGAGTATTCACGAAATGCCTGGCATTAGTAATAGCACACTGCAGACTTCAAGGGATTTAAATATACCCATATCTGGACGACTGCCTTATACAAGCGGACAACCAACAAACTTTGATAAAGGACTTAAATTATGCCATCAATTTTCTACAGGCCTTGGGATATACAGTCAACATGCACAAATCAAGACTTGTTCCATCCCAAAGAATAACCTTTCTGGGTGCGGATCTAGATACAACCACCCAAATGGCTTATCTCACAGAAGAAAAACAAAGACAGCTACCGGGTTACTTCAAGAATCTGACAAGGCAAACTCAGCTGACTGCAAGGAAAATCCTGCAGGCCCTGGGTTACATGGCGTCCTGTATTCTTTTGATTCCACAAGCAAGGCTTCACATGAGAAAGCTACAGTGGTACCTAAGGAGTTTATTGACTCAGCACAGTCACAGTTTGGAAACTTTAATCCCACTCATTCCATGCCTTCACAAGGAATTTCTGTGATGGGCTCAGGCCAGCCAGTCCAACAGGGGGTTGCCCTTCACAAAGCCAAATACCTCCCAAACTATTACAACGGACGCTTCAGACCTAGGTTGGGGAGCACACATGGAGGGCAGAGGTATCCAAGGACAGTGGTCACGAAAGGAGCTACGCATGCACATAAATCAAAAAGAAATGCTAGCAGTGATGCATGCAATCGAGGCCTTCAAAATCTTTCTGCATCAAGGCCACCTGCTAATAAGGACAGACAACACCACAGTTATGTGGTACATAAACAAGCAAGGAGGTACCCATTCCTACCCTCTTTACAAACTGGCAATGAATCTATGGGATCTTTCCTTGAAACATGTGAACAAGAACAGATGCACGAAAGACGCTGCACGGCTGAAATCCAAAGAATCCAAAAACAAACAAGCCAGCAGCTGTTGGTAACTGTAAAATCCAGATATTTAATCAGACATGAGGGAAAAATCCCCCATGAATATAACAAATCATACAGACCGGTTTAGTCTCAACAGAGCCTTCATCAGTGAGAATTAAATAATTAGTGTGATGACAAACCCAGTTGCTATAAATATATACAACTGGGAATATAAGAGAACCAATCAAAATCCATAACAGATAATTCAAAATTGGTCATTAAGACCAGGTGGGAACAAAGCCCCAAGTTTGATGATCCATTTCCTCTCCTTAGAAGTAAGTATCTCATGCCACTTAGCCTTATCTTTACATTTACCCCTAATGCAATCAATAGTACTAAACATAAAGACAGCTGATGTGTGTTTCAAACTATGCTTATATAATGCATTGTTACAACGTTTATTTTTAATGTCACTTAGGTGTTCACAGATTCTAAGACGAAAAGCCCTAGAAGTCTGACCTACATAGAACGCGGAACAAGTGCAGGTCACCAAATAGATGACCCACTCAGTACTACAGTTGGCCCAAAATTTTATCTCTAAAACCTCAGGAGTATTTTTACTACTAAATTCACAAGTGCGTGTAACCCTGGTACAAAATTTACAATGCCCACATGGGATACATCCTACCACTGGTACCCCTGTAAAAGTTAATTGAGTGGAAACCTTAGGGTCGGATGATAACCTCTTGTAATGACTCAGCTGGGACCCAATGGTTCGTCCCCTTCTAAAAGAAAAAGAACATCTATCTCTGAGAACAGTATGTAATTTGTTCTCAGCCAAAAGTATATTCCAATGTCTATCTATGATGTTCATAAACCCCCGAGTGTTACGTCCATAGGTGGTGACCAGCCGTAACGGCTGTTGGGCCACGTCCTGGTTATGATCTTTATAATGCAATAAGTCCTCTCTGTTTAAATTAGAAGCCCATTGTTTGGCCATATTTACAGTACCTGAACGATACCCTCTATCTTTAAATCTACAGGCCAAATCATCACAGATTTTAGCATAGGACTGTTGGCTAGAGCATATTCTTCTAGCTCTTAAAAATTGTGATTTAGGTATATTCTGGATGATATGTTGTGGGTGTCAGCTGGTGGCATGTAATAGTTATATTCTGGAAATTTCCTAAATAATGTAGTAGATAGAGTATGATCTTCATTCCTATTAATCTCCACGTCCAAAAAAATCATTTTAGATCTATGAAAATTCATCTTGAATTCGATACCCCATATATTGTTAAGGTAATCAAGAAATTCCAGAAGATATTGCTCATCAGCCTTCCACACCAGCCAACAATCATCCAGATAACGACGCCACATATCCATTTCACACATATAAATATTGTGATTGACATCATAAATTATTGCCTCCTCAATATATGCCATAAAAAGATCCGCGTAAATGGGTGCAAAAGATGCACCCATAGCAGTACCTTTAGTTTGCCAAAAACATTTGTTCTGATAATAAAAAAACATTGCTGGTCAATACGTATTCTGTAAGGCAAACCAAAAAGGTATTGAAACCAGGTTTATATAAACCAGATCTGGCTAACCAATAGTCCAGTGCTTGTAGGCCTGCCCAGTGTGGAATGTTTGTATAGAGGGACGTAATGTCCAGAGTACATAATAACCAGTGGGGTTCAAGTTGTATATCATTACTAATGTCCAAAAATTGCGTAGTGTCTTGAATCCTAGCTCTAATTAACACAAGTAACGGTTTTAAATATCGAGTCAAATATTCAGACAATGGTATGGTAAGGGAACCATGTCCTGAAACAATTGGTCGACCTGGGGGATTACTAACATGTTTGTGTATCTTAGGTAACAGATATAGATATTGTTTATTGGGGGACAGAACCATCAGTTGTTCTTTAGTAGCCTGTGTAATTATACCCTCCTCCACTGCTTGTGTTAGAAACTGTTCAATCTTACATTGAAAATGTGGGGATGGGTCCAATGGCATATCCATATAATAATCCTTGTCCCCCAGTTGTCTCATAGCCTCCTGATCATAGGAGTCCTTATCTAGTACCACCACAGCCCCCACCTTTATCAGCTTGTGTAATAACTAGATTTTTATTGTTAGCAAGCTCATCAAGACTACATACTTCATCATTGGACAAATTATTATAAGATATAGAAAAATCCTTGTAGTGATAATGTAGATCCTGTAATACATTTTTTTGAAAGACACCTACCAAATGTGTCATGGGTGGAATAAAAGTGGATTTTTTAAACTTGAAGTCATAAGATTTGCCCCCACCACTGTCTGCATAAAGTAATTTCAAGTTTAGCAATCGACAGAAATTGACCACATCTTGGGCTAAGGACTGTTCAGGTACAAAAAAAACGGGGACAAAATTAAGCCCTTTATTTAATAGTTTATTTTGTGTAGCAGTTAACTCCATAGAGGAAATATTATGTACATTGGAATAAAATGTTAGTGTTCTGTCATCATTTTCAAGAGTGCCTCCAGACTCTGTTTTGGTGTGTCTTTTCTTATGTTTCCGCCCCCCTCGTCTGTATCTAGACCGGAAGGGTGTAACAAGTTATCACATTTGGCATTGGGCAAAACATCCAAATGATTCTCCTCAAGTTCACCTTCTGTGTTGGAGGAAGTATCCTCCCCTGAAGTAAAATTAGAAGACTCAAAACTATTCTTTAGAATAGATTTTGGTCTTTTTCTTTTCGGGGTTGAGAATCTCTTGTTCCCATTGGTATTCTCCCTAGGTAACTTGAAGAAGACATTTTTGGATATATCAAAAGGCTTACCCTTTTCATAGTCACCTACATCTCTAAAGAATTTTTTGATTTTTCTTTCCTTTAGAGTCGCACCAGTCAAAAGGGAGGAAAAAAAAAAAGAGAAAAAAGACCAAAATACAATAAACAGTAATGAGATAAATCATATTAGAACTTCATATTGTGTATAGGTCTTGTGGATATAGGTATTCCCTTGCGTCAACAAATACAATAGGCAGCCAAGTGACAAAAATGAAATTTGTCAAATTATCACGCTGCGTATTTGTATAAAACACTGTTTCCACCATAGAATGAGCAAATGAGCCTCAAATCCAATAATATCAAAGCTTATACTGTCCCCTTAAGGCACATATAATGTCAGCCCCAAAATATATCAATATCATGTAGCTGTAGCTATAGTAATGGAAAATGTGCATCAATATTAAAAATATCAGTATAGAAAACTATGTGTAGGTCTAAGAAGTCCGATGGACAAAAAATGGTAGTAATAAATAATTTACCAAAAACACATTTTCAAAATTGGCAAACCTGTTACTGAACATCAAAGCATGGCAGGTTAAGCCCAAATATGGAAACCCAAAAAAAATGGTATGTGTACCAAGACTGTAGACCAAGGAATGACATCCGTTTCTATAAAGTTCAAAATCACTTAAAGAATAAGTTTTTTTAGACAAAGGTTAGCATTTTCCCAATGTCAGAACTGTAGTATAAAATAAAGTATATCGTATATCTATTGCAATGTATCCGATATAAGATATTCAGTAACAGGTTTGCCAATTTTGAAAATGTGTTTTTGGTAACTTAAATTATTTATTACTACCATTTTTTGTCCATCGGACTTCTTAGACCTACACATAGTTTTCTATACTGATATTTTTAATATTGATGCACATTTTCCATTACTATAGCTACAGCTACATGATAGTGATATATTTTGGGGCTGACATTATATGTGCCTTAAGGGGACAGTATAAGCTTTGATATTATTGGATTTGAGGCTCATATGCTCATTCTATGGTGGAAACAGTGTTTTATACAAATACGCAGCGTGATAATTTGACAAATTTAATTTTTGTCACTTGGCTGCCTGTTGTATTTGTTGACGCAAGGGAATACCTATATCCACAAGACCTATACACAGTATGAAGTTCTAATATGATTTATCTCATTACTGTTTATTGTATTTTTTTTTCTCTCTTTTGACTGGTGCGAATGAGCTGGCCAACTTTTTGATTGATTATACCCCTTGGACCCCTTCTATATTGCTATTTATATGTAGCTGGTGCTGCACTAATGGTTATTTGTGCTACATTTATCTATGATATATTTGTTTATATAGTGTTTTAGTGTGGTCTGGTCCTTTGGGTTAAATCATGGCATTGTCACCCCTTATTCAGGGGTTATCATCTGACATGGATGATTTATCCGTGTTTGGGTTGGGTCCGCACAGTTCAACACATTCTTCTTCCATTGGTGAATCTAACCTGAACACTCAATGTGATATGTTCTTCAGTTCACTTAGCAAAAATATGAAAATGGTTAGGACCAATGTTTGGCATTTACGCCTTTTTAAGGCATATCAGCGGAAAAATATCACTCCTTGGGGCCTTAGGGTGAAGGTGCAGCCTTTGGTTTCAAATATTGATGACAAATTATTAGAGGACTGGGGTCATGTTCAACAGTTAGCTTCCTCTAAATTTGTTGATGCCTTGGCAGACTTCTATGAATGAAAAGTACATAAAGGGGTTAAAGATTTGGAAACCATATGTTTAGATGCTAATAAGTTTGAAACTTGTGACTCATTTCAAACACAAGTCAAAAGATTAACATCTGACTTATCTAAGATGGAACTGACTCTAAAGGAAAGAAAAATCAAAAAATTCTTTAGAGATGTAGGTGACTATGAAAAGGGTAAGCCTTTTGATATATCCAAAAATGTCTCCTTCAGGTTACCTAGGGAGGATACCAATGGGAACAAGAGATTCTCAACCCCGAAAAGAAAAAGACCAAAATCTATTCTAAAGAATAGTTTTGAGTCTTCTAATTTTACTTCAGGGGAGGATACTTCCTCCAACACAGAAGGTGAACTTGAGGAGAATCATTTGGATGTTTTGCCCAATGCCAAACGTGATAACTTGTTACACCCTTCCGGTCTAGATACAGACGAGGGGGGCGGAAACATAAGAAAAGACACACCAAAACAGTCTGGAGGCACTCTTGAAAATGATGACAGAACACTAACATTTTATTCCAATGTACATAATATTTCCTCTATGGAGTTAACTGCTACACTAAATAAAGGGCTTAATTTTGTCCCCGGTTTTTTTGTACCTGAACAGTCCTTAGCCCAAGATGTGGTCAATTTCTGTTGATTGCTAAACTTGAAATTACTTTATGCAGACAGTGGTGGGGGCAAATCTTATGACTTCAAGTTTAAAAAATCCACTTTTATTCCACCCATGACACATTTGGTAGGTGTCTTTCAAAAAAATGTATTACAGGATCTACATTATCACTACAAGGATTTTTCTATATCTTATAATAATTTGTCAAATGATGAAGTATGTAGTCTTGATGAGCTTGCTAACAATAAAAATCTAGTTATTACACAAGCTGATAAAGGTGGGGGCTGTGGTGGTACTAGATAAGGACTCCTATGATCAGGAGGCTATGAGACAACTGGGGGACAAGGATTATTATATGGATATGCCCTTGGACCCATCCCCACATTTTCAGTGTAAGATTGAACAGTTTTAACACAAGCAGTGGAGGAGGGTATAATTACACAGGCTACTAAAGAACAACTGATGGTTCTGTCCCCCAATAAACAATATCTATATCTGTTACCTAAGATACACAAACATGTTAGTAATCCCCCAGGTCGACCAATTGTTTCAGGACATGGTTCCCTTACCGAACCATTGTCTGAATATTTGACTCAATATTTAAAACCGTTACTTGTGTTAATTAGAGCTAGGATTCAAGACACTACGCAATTTTTGGACATTATTAATGATATACAACTTGAACCCCACTGGTTATTATGTACTCTGGACATTACGTCCCTCTATACAAACATTCCACACTGGGCAGGCCTACAAGCATTGGACTATTGGTTAGCCAGATCTGGTTTATATAAACCTGGTTTCAATACCTTTTTGGTTTGCCTTACAGAATACGTATTGACCAGCAATGTTTTTTATTATCAGAACAAATGTTTTTGGCAAACTAAAGGTACTGCTATGGGTGCATCTTTTGCACCCATTTACGCGGACCTTTTTATGGCATATATTGAGGAGCTAATAATTTATGATATCAATCACAATATTTATGTGTGTGAAATGGATATGTGGCGTCGTTATCTGGATGATTGTTGGCTGGTGTGGAAGGCTGATGAGCAATATCTTCTGGAATTTCTTGATTACCTTAATAACAATATATGGGGTATCGAATTCAAGATGAATTTTCATAGATTTAAAATGATTTTTTTGGACGTGGGGATTAATAGGAATGAAGATCATACTCTATCTACTACATTATTTTGGAAATTTCCAGAATATAACTCTTTATTACATGCCACCAGCTGACACCCACAACATATCATCCAGAATATACCTAAATCACAATTTTTAAGAGCTAGAAGAATATGCTCTAGCCAACAGTCCTATGCTAAAATCTGTGATGATTTGGCCTGTAGATTTAAAGATAGAGGGTATCGTTCAGGTACTGTAAATATGGCCAAACAATGGGCTTCTAATTTAAACAGAGAGGACTTATTGTGTTATAAAGATCATAACCAGGACGTGGCCCAACAGCCGTTACGGCTGGTCACCACCTATGGACGTAACACTCGGGGGTTTATGAACATCATAGATAGACATTGGAATATACTTTTGGCTGAGAACAAATTACATACTGTTCTCAGAGATAGATGTTCTTTTTCTTTTAGAAGGGGACGAACCATTGGGTCCCAGCTGAGTCATTACAAGAGGTTATCATCCGACCCTAAGGTTTCCACTCAATTAACTTTTACAGGGGTACCAGTGGTAGGATGTATCCCATGTGGGCATTGTAAATGTTGCACCAGGGTTACGCACTTGTGAATTTAGTAGTAAAAATACTCCTGAGGTTTTAGAGATAAAATTTTGGGCCAACTGTAGTACTGAGTGGGTCATCTATTTGGTGACCTGCACTTGTTCCGTTTCTATGTAGGTCAGACTTCTAGGGCTTTTCGTCTTAGAATCTGTGAACACCTAAGTGACATTAAAAATAAACGTTGTAACAATGCATTATATAAGCATAGTTTGAAACACACATCAGCTGTCTTTATGTTTAGTACTATTGATTGCATTAGGGGTAAATGTAAAGATAAGGCTAAGTGGCATGAGATACTTACTTCTAAGGAGAGGAAATGGATCATCAAACTTGGGGCTTTGTTCCCACCTGGTCTTAATGACCAATTTTGAATTATCTGTTATGGATTTTGATTGGTTCTCTTATATTCCCAGTTGTATATATTTATAGCAACTGGGTTTGTCATCACACTAATTATTTAATTCTCACTGATGAAGGCTCTGTTGAGCCGAAACCGGTCTGTATGATTTGTTATATTCATGGGGGATTTTTCCCTCCTGCCTGATTAAATATCTGGATTTTACAGTTACCAACAGCTGCTGGCTTTGTTTGTTTTTGGATCTTTCCTTGAAACTCAATATACAGCTACAAGCTCAGTTTGTGCCAGGGAAAGACAATACACTGGCGGACAGCTTAAGCAGAAATATCATGGATGCACATGAATGGATGCTGCACCCAGACATCTTCCAACTGATAACACAATCTTGGGGGAGCCCGGACATAGATCTATTTGCATCCCCCCACAATCATCAACTGAAGAAATTTTGCTCAAGGACATACCACCCACAAGCGTGGAAAGTGGACGCTCTCTCTTTCAGCTGGAGGAATCTGACAGTGTATGCATTTCCTCCTATCCCATTAATGACCAAGGTGTTACTGAAGATCAGGACAGAGCAGCCAAAAGTGATTCTGATCGCTCTGGACTGGCCAAGACAGCACTGGTACCCACTGCTAAGGAGCATGTCACGTACGAAACCATGGCCTCTGCCTCTATGGCCGCTTCTACTGACACAGCACAGATACAAAACTCTACATTCCAGCCTGAAAACATTGCAACTAACAGCGTGGAGAATACCTTGACTCCTCCTCAGGATAAGCTATCCCAGAGAGTGAAGGATATTATTATGGAAGCTCGCCGCCCTTCCACAAGAAAGGCATATTCAGCAAAATGGAAAAGATTTCTCATCTGGAACACCACAAAGGGCCTAGATGCCACAGTGATGAACATGGCACATATCCTGGAATATTTGGCAGAAATGTACCACAATGGTCTGTCTTACTCTTCTATTAAGATTCATGCTTCAGCAATTTCA
Organism: Protopterus annectens; assembly: GCF_019279795.1. NCBI lineage: Eukaryota > Metazoa > Chordata > Ceratodontiformes > Protopteridae > Protopterus > Protopterus annectens. The sequence goes on from NC_056729.1 coordinate 568,183,146, forward strand.
GCAGAGTACAATACTGATCCACCTGTCTTTTCTCATCCTCTCCTAAGACAGTTTCTAAGAGGAATCAAAAACATCAAACCTCCTCGGAAACCACCTCTTCCTGCTCTGGACCTTAACTTCGTGTTGGAAAAACTAACACTGCCTCCATTTGAACCAACAGCATCTGCAGATCTACAGTACCTTTCATGGAAGACTGCCTTCCTTCTGGCAATAACTTCAGCAAGGAGGGTTTCGGAATTGCAGGCCCTGATGGCAGTACAGCCATTCATTATTTTTCACCAGGACAGAGTTTCATTAAGAACTAATCCTACTTTTATGCCAAAGCTGGTATCCGGGGTTTCATTGAATCAAGCCATTCACTTGCCTACCTTCTTCCCAAATCCACAAAACAAAGGGGAGAAACTACTGCACACCCTGGACATTCACAGACAGTTGCGCTACTACTTGGACAGAACTAAAGGTTTCAGAAAAGCTGACCAGCTGCTAGTAGCATATGCTGCTGGTACACGAGGAAAAGCAATTTCCAAACAGACTGTTTCAAAATGGATAGGAAATTGCATTCGCTTTTGTTACTCATTTCATGGAAAGACTGTACCAGCTGACATTAGACCTCATTCTACGAGAGCCACAGCCACTTCCACAGCCTTCTTAAGAGGGGTGGCTACAAAGGACATTTTAGAAGCTGCCACATGGAGCTCCCTGCATACATTTGCCAAGCATTACAGTTTACCTTTATATTCCAGATCCAGAGCAGGCTTTGCTATGGCTGTCCTGCAGGGTATCTTAGCTACACCATCCTTTTCCTAGTTCCTCCACCCCCAGATTGGCTATGGTATTCTACCCATATGTGATGACTGCAGATGCATTCTTGAAGGACATAGTACAGATGTCCTTCAAGGATGCATCTGCAGCCATAACATATGGGTTGTCCTGCCTCAGGCAGCCCTTCGGTCGGCCGGATTCCAAAGTCTGGGTCTGGCCTCGGCTGATGTCGCACTTGCTCCGACGTCAGAACGTCTGGGGTATAAAAGCATCAGCCCACGCCATTTTCCTCTGTCTTTCTTGCCGCGCGGTGCCCGAAGCAGAAGCAGTTCGCAAGTGCCGGTCGGCCAGCTCCTTTGATTCAGCTACCGAAGACTTCGAAAAAGCTAAGTACCCCGTTGGGGACTCTTTCTTGCCTCAGCCGATGTCAGATAAAGTAAATAATTGTTTAACTTGTGGGAAACAAATACCTCATAAGGATTTCCACTCTTACTGTCTACCTTGCTTAGGCCCAGACCACGACGTCTCAGCCTGCTCTGCCTGTGCTTCCTTCAACCGACGAACGCTTAGGCGTCGGTCGGCGTTTGCAGAGGAATATTTTGGGACTAACTTTGCTTATATAATGCCGTCTGAGACTCCGACTTCACATACAGTTAAAAAACTGAAGGTCAAGGACCAACCCTCGCGGCCCGCGGTTTTGGCTGAAACCTCGGTCAGGCCTACCGCGAGTGTCTCGGTTTCGGCTGAAACAGAGTCCTCTGTGCTTCCTGTTACCTAAACCTTACAACCGACCACCTCGGCCTTGGAGGCTCCGGCCGAGTCGGTTATTGAACTACCTATGGAAACCGGTGTCCAGGACATGTCCGACACCATTCCTTTAGACAAATCCACCCCTGCACGTGGTGCAGCCAGACCCCCTGCATCCATGTCCATTAAGGCCTTTCTCTAGGGCTAAAGCTGCCAGACTTGCCAAAGCCTTGCCTCCCAAGTCTACCTCTGAGGCCTTCTACCAGCACTCAAATTCTCAGCTTAGCTGAGGACCTTATCTCCTTAATTAGAGGTTCTCAACCTCACCCGGACAGGGGCTCTCTTCCACCTCCAGGTAAATGGCCCAGAGTTGAGCCCTCTGACCCCCACTCTTCAGATGACTCTACGGATGAATCTGTGTTGTCAGAGCACCAGCAGGAGGCTTATTCGGCCTACAAGGATTCTGATGCTGAAGAATCTATCCCTTCGGCCTCCCCTCCTGAAGAATTTTCTTTTGGTGAGACACTGCATTCCATGAGGGAGCATTTCCAATGGCAGGGCCAGGAATTTTCTGATTCCAGAAAAAGATTAAGGACCTTTTTACATTTACCTCAGCATAGGCCTTTGGCTATACCTCCTGTTTTGAATGTTGTTGATGTGTACTCTGATGCTAGTACAGCCCCTGATTCTCTGCCTCCGGCTCCTGCCAAACCAGATAGGTACTACAGGGTTCCGGATTCTCACTTTCACCTGTACAAGGCCCACACTGCAGACCCAGAAACCATTTCACAGGGCCCTAAAGGGGTTGCAGCTGCCACTGCTAAAAATCCTTTACCTTCTGAAAGGGAATCTACAGCTTTAGAGCGATGGGGAAAGAAAGTATATAACTCTGCAACTCTTTCTATGAGGGCATTAAATTGTCAATTCCGTATGATTCAGTACCAAGAGTATTTGTTAGATGGATTGTATAAGAAACTTTCCTCCTCTGAGCCCCTTGACCGTAAATCTCTTCAGGATCTGGTACATAACTCACAGCAGGTTAGCAACCATTTTCTGCAATGTGGCTATGATGCACTGGAAGCTTCAGGTAGGTCAGCAATGACAGGGGCAGTTATACGAAGGCATGCCTGGTTGAAGGAACAAGCTCTACCGGACCATGTTAAAGCTAAGCTCCTGGATGCTCCAATGGAAAAACAAAAATTATTTGGTTCCGCAGCCCAGGAGGTCTTAAAGAAGTATGAAGAAAAGGCAAAATCTGTGCAAACAGTCAAGGATTTTCTGCAGGTACAACCACCGAGATTCATGAGGAACTGGCCTACTAAGAATTGGTCCTTTCCAGATTCAGACAGACCACAGAGAGGCAGGAACAGGCGTACCAGAGGTAGGGGGCAAGCTAGAGGCCACTACAGAGGTCTTCAGTGGCAGCCACCCAACCAGAGAGGTAGTGCAGCTACAGCAACAACAACTGCTACACCAGGACAAACACAATGACTTACTTCTGACTCCACCGACCAGGGCTCAATTAGAAGCACCATTGGGTGGAAAGCTTTCTTTATTTTCAGAAAATTGGCATTACATTACAAGGGACTCATGGACACTGCAAATAATAGACAAAGGGTACAGGTTCCATTTCCACACATCGCCAAAAAGACAAGGAATGCCAGACCTGCCACCAAATCAAAGGGCAGAGGCTTTGAAGCAAATCACCAAATTACTACAAATGGAAGCCATAGAAAAAAGGTTCCTCTCTCAGAACAAGGCCAAGGTTTTTATTCAAGGCTATTCCTTGTTCCAAGAAAAGAAAAGCAATGGAGGCCTATTCTCGATCTATCCGCACTGAACACTTACCTCATTGTGCCGAAATTCAAGATGCTGACCCTACAGCAACTTCTTCCCATGCTGGGCAAGGAGTCTTGGCTGGTGACTCTAGATCTCAAGGAGGCATACCTGCATGTCCCCATTCGACAAAGTTGCAGAAGACACCTCAGATTTCTTGCAGGATCAAAGCATTATCAATTCTCAGCATTGCCCTTTGGCTTATCTACTGCGCCCAGTGTGTTCACGAAATGCCTGGCATCAGTAATTGCACACTGCAGACTTCAGGGGATTCAAATCTACCCATATCTGGACGACTGCCGGATACAAGCGGACAGCAAGACAAAATTAGTAAAGGACTTGGACTATGCCATCCAGCTGCTACAGGCCTTGGGATACACAGTCAACATCCAAAAATCAAGACTTTGTGCCATCCCAAAGGATAACCTTTTTTGGGTGCAGATCTGGATACAACCACCCAAATGGCCTTTCTCACAGAAGAAAAGCAGAAACAACTTCCAGATTACTTCAATAATCTGTTAAGACAAACTCAACTAACTGCAAGGAAAATCCTGCAGGCCCTTGGTTTCATGGCATCCTGCATAATATTAATCCCACAAGCCAGGCTGCATATGAGAAGATTACAATGGTACCTAAGGATTGTATGGACTCGGCACAGTCACAGCTTAGAAACTCTTGATTCCAATCATACCTTGCCTTCAGAAGGAATTCCTGTGGTGGGCTCTAGCCTGCCAGACCAACCGAGGGTTGCCTTTCTTGAAACCAAAAGCAAACCAAATCATCACCACGGACGCTTCAGACCGAGGTTGGGGAGCGCACATGGAGGACAAATGTATCCAAGGCCTATGGTCTCAAGGGCAGATGCAAATGCACATAAACCAAAAGGAAATGCTGGCAGTGATGCATGCAATCGAGGCTTTCAAACCTTTCCTTCAACAAGGCCACCTGCTAATAAGGACAGACAACACCACAGTTATGTGGTACATAAACAAGCAAGGAGGCACGCATTCCTACCCTCTATGCAGACTGGCTATGAATCTATGGGATCTTTGTTTGAAACAAAATATACAACTACAGGCCCAGTTCGTGCCAGGGAAAGACAATACTCTGGCAGACAGCTTAAGCAGAACTACCACGGATGCACACGAATGGATGCTGCACCCAGACATCATCTTACTCATAACACAGGCATGGGGAAGGCCCGAGATAGATCTATTTGCCTCTCCCCACAATCAACTGAAAATTTTCTGCACAAGGACATACCATCCACAAGCATGGAAAGTGGACTCTGTCATTCAGCTGGAAAGCCTGAAAAGTCTATGCTTTCCCACCAATCCCATTAATGTCCAAGGTTTTACTGAAGATCAGGGCAGAACAGCCAAAAGTGATTCTGATAGCTCCAGACCGGCCAAGGCAGCATTGGTACCCACTGTTGAAGAGCTTATCACAGACGAAACCGTGGCCTCTCCCATTATGGCCTCCTCTTCTGACGCAGAACAATTACAAGATCCTGCATCCCAACCTAAAGACCTTGCAGCTAACTGCCTGGAGAATACCATGACTCCTTCCCAGGACAGCTTATCCCAGAGGGTAAAGGACATTATTATGGAAGCTCGCCGCCCTTCCACAAGGAAGGCATACTCGGCAAAATGGAAAAGATTTCTCAGTTGGAACACAACAAAAGGCCTTGATGTGACAGTGATGAACATAGCACATATACTGGAATACTTAGCAGAGTTGTTCCACGATGGCCTGTCTTATTCTTCCATTAAAATACATGCCTCAGCAATTTCAGCAGAATACAATGCAAATCCTCCTGTCTTTTCGCATCCCCTCTTAAGACAATTTCTCAGAGGAATCAAAAACATCAATCCTCCAAGGAGACCACCCTTACCTACTTGGGACCTTAACTTTGTGCTGGAAAAACTAACACTTCCTCCATTTGAACCAGCAGCATCGGCAGATTCGCAGTTTCTATCTTGGAAAACTGCATTCCTTCTGGCCATAACTTCAGCAAGAAGAGTATCTGAGTTGCAAGCTTTAATGGCAGTGCAGCCATTTCTTATTTTTCATCAGGACAAAGTCTCATTAAGAACCAACCTAACCTTTATGCCAAAGGTGGTGTCTAGAGTATCCTTGAACCAAGCAATTCATTTGCCTACTTTCTTCCCAAATCCACAAAATAAAGGGGAGAAACTACTACACACTCTGGATATCCATAGACAATTACGCTACTACTTGGACAGAACTAAAAGTTACAGAAAGACTGACCAACTGTTTGTAGCATATGCTGCTGGGACACAAGGAAAAGCAATTTCCAAACAGACAATCTCAAAATGGATAGGAAATTGCATTCGCTTTTGCTACTCCTTTCATGGAAAGACTGTTCCTGTGAATATTAGGCCTCATTCCACGAGAGCCACAGCCACCACTACAGCCTTCCTAAGAGGGGTGGCTACCAAGGACATTTTAGAAGCTGCTACCTGGAGCTCCATGCATACTTTTGCCAAGCATTACAGTTTACCCTTATACTCCAGATCCAGAGCAGGCTTTGCTACTGCAGTCCTGCAGGGTCTCTTAACTACACCATCTTTTTCTTAGTACCTCCACCCCCAGATTGGCTATGGTATTCTACCCATATGTTATGACTGCAGATGCATCCTTGAAGGACATAGTACAGTTTTGTACCTACCATAAATGTAGATGTCCGATAGGTATGCATCTGCAGTCAGGTTTACCCTCCCTCCTTCCCCTCTGTGGTATTCCTAGGGTGCTTACCCCTCTATTAGCTATCTGGGGGGATCTATTATGGTGTATTTGTTTATATATATATATATATATATATATCTATATATATATATATATATATATATATATATATATATATTTTTTTTTTTTTTTTTTGCAAATGTTTGGATTTTTTATTGCAATTCTCCAAATTTAGCCTTCCTAGAGGGCACCTGGCATCTGGGGCAAGAAAAACTGAGGAAGATGGCGTCTGCTGATGCTTTTATACCCCAGGTGCTCTGACGTCGGGGAAGGGGCGACATCAGCCGACGCCGGACCCAGACTTTGGAATCCGGCCGACCGAAGGGCTGCCTGAGGCAGGACAACCCATATGTGATGACTGCAGATGCATACCTATCGGACATCTACATTTATGGTAGGTACAAAACTGTACTTTTTGTACCTACCATAAATGTAGATGTTCGAGTGCTAATACAGCTGCAGTCCAGGTTTCCCTCCCTCCTTCCCCTCTTGGGACAGGCCTATAGGCTAACACATCCTCATACAACCTGATTGGGGTATTCATTTATGATGTATTTGCTTGCAACTACTGTATTTTGATTATATTGCACTGCATGATTACACAAATTTATGTATTGCCTTCCTTCTGGGGGCACCTGACATCTGGAGCAAGAAAAACTGAAGAAAATGGCGTCGGCTGGTTCCTTTATACCCCTGTCGCACTGACGTCAGGGAAGAAGCGACAACCGACTCGGACCTAGACTTTGGAATTGCTGACGAGGACCCGCCTGACGGCAGGAGAACCCATCTGTTATGACTGCAGCTGTATTAGCACTCGAACATCTACATTTATGGTAGGTACAAAACTGTACTTTGTCACAGCTCACTTGTCACTTCAAGGATTCCAGGTGTTTCCATACCTAGATGACTGGCTCATTTCCGCCCCCGCCCAACATCTACTGGAAGAAGCCCTGGCATACTGTCTCTCCTCGCTGCACAAAGGCTAGGCATAACTATAAACTGGCAAAAATCCAATCTCACCCCTTCTCAGTCGACAGAATTCGTAGGGGTTATCTTGGACACACAGAACTGCAGAGCTGTTATTCCAGAGCACATAATTTTAAGGATAAAGCAACAACTGATTCCAATCATTTCAAGGGAGAAATCCACGGCTCACTCTGTTCTACAGCTGTTGGAGTTCCATGGCAGCCTCCATCAACATTGTCCCCCTGGCCAGGTTTCACATGAGGCTTCTGCAATGGCTACTGCTCACCCAATGGTATCCTTTTCAGCATCCTCTTTCAGCCATGATTCGAGTAACCCACAGGTGCAAACAGGATTTAAATTGGTGGATGACACACAATCTGTCACAATGGTCTCGCCCCTTTTCCCCCCAGCAAGCCAAGGCCACAGTGACCACAAACGCCTCCCTGATGGGGTGTGGGGGGGCTGTGTCAGTGACAGACAGTCCAAGGCACTTGGTCCGAAATGGAGGCCCATCTGCATATAAATGTTCTAGAGCTGAGGGTGGTGCTTCTGGCATTGCAAGCATTCCATCCCCTGCTGCCATCTGGGATAATTGCAATTCAGTCAGACAACATGGTGGTGGTCTGGTACATCAACAAGCAAGGTGGAACCAAATCTTATCCCCTTTGTCGAGAGGCCATGAGGATATGGCAATGGGCGATGGCTACCAATCGTTTTCTTTCAAGCAACATACATTTCTGGGAGGTCCAACGTGATAGCAGACAGACTCAGCAGGTGCATTCTTCAACCTCACGAGTGGTCCTTGAATCCCTTGATAGTAGCGGAGATCTTCCACCGCTGGGGCTGTCCTTGCTGCGACCTCTTTGCATCCCCGACCAACTACAAATGCAGCAATTACTTCGCCTTGATTCCCCCTCCGGGACAGTCACCCAGGGGCACCCTAGTCCACAATTGCCCCTCTGGTCTTCTTTACGCATTCCCACCCTTTCCCCTCATTCCCCAGTTTCTGAAGAAAGCCCGTCGGTTGAAAAGCAAGGTGATTCTCATAGCACCATATTGGCCTCGACAGATTTGGTTCCCCTTCCTGTGGCCTCACCTACTAGATCGACCATGGATTCTCCAACCAACCCTGGAGTTGATCTCGCATCCCCAGAACCTGATTCATCCCAATTTGAACAGCCTGAAGCTCACTGCTTGGCTACTCCAATTCCCTTGATTGCCAGGCAGAATGATCTTTCTTTACCAGTACGTGACATTCTCATTGCATCTCATAAGTCTTCCACTAGAATTACTTATCTGAGCAAATGAAAAAGATTTACCTGTTGGCTGAAAGATAAACAAGTAGATCCCTCCTCAGCACCAGTGCCGATAATACTAGACTATCTGGCCGACCTTTTCCAATCGGGTCTGTCAGCCTCTACCATTAGAGTTCATTTGGCTGCAATTTCTAATTTTCATGAGGGTGTCCAAGATTCCTCACTTATGTCCCACAAATTGTGCAAGACCTTCATAAAAAGGTGTGAATCATCTGAAGCCACCTTTTAGAGAACCTATTCAACCATGGGATTTATCATTAGTTCTACAAGCTCTGACAATGCCACCTTTCAAACCAGCCTCTTCTGGCAACCTCAAACATTTGTCATGGAAAATCTTGTTTTTGTTCGCCATTACTTCTGCCATATTTCTGAGCTTCAAGCTTTATGTATCAAGAGTCCATACTTGATATTTCAGAGAGATAGTCTCTCTGAGAACTAATCCATAATTTCTGCCAAAAGTGATCTCTGAAATGTCCATTAATTAAACCATTGAATTGCTAGTTTTCTTTCCCAATCATTCAAACAGAGGAGAGTATTGCCTACATACCCCAGATTTCCACAGGCAAATCCGTTTTTACTTAAACAGGACTGTGTCCTTTCGTAAATTAGACCAGTTATTTTTGGCCTTTTCTGGACCTTGATTAGGATCTGCTGTTGCTAAGGTCACATTAGCTAGATAGTTGAAGGACTTTGTGACCTTCATTTACACACAACGTAATATCTCGTTGCCTACTACCATGAAAGCTCATTCAAAAAGGTCGGTGGGAACTTCTGCTGCCTTCCATGCCAGAGCTTCTTTACATGACATATGTGCAGCTGCAACTTGGGCTACGGCGTCATACCTTCATCAATCATTACAAATTGGATTTGGCCTCCAGGGGAAGAACATCTTTCAGTTCTATGGTGCTGAGGAATGTCTTTCCATGAGAGCCTCCCAGGAATAGAGGTAGCTGGGGACTCTGTCCCATGCGTAAGGAATGAACGAGGATTAACAATATCAGCTAGAGAAGTTATGTCTATAACGTTCCATCTGTATTGTTGATCCTCGTTCAGTCATTACGACCCTCCCTCCTTCCCCCTCCTGTGGTTTCTAGTGGATCTCACCATCCAGTTCTCTTAGGTTATTTGACCAGAGGTAGCCTCTCCCTTCTTTGACTTGCAAACTCAATCTGAGATAACAGGGAGAAGGGGGATTGTGGGTAAGAGTTTAGCTCAAGGGTTTGAAGCTGACACGAGCTTGGAAAATGGCCGGCTTGATTCAGAGGTCAGAACCGATACCCATGCGTAATGACTGAACGAGGATCAACAGTACAGATGGAACGTTATGGTAAGACGCAACTTCTTTTTCTAGCATGCCTAGGGTACACCATAAGCGAAAAGAAATCACAACTGGTACCTTCTCAAAAGATAGCATTCCTGGGTGCAAGCTTGAATACAACTGCCCAGATGGCTTACCTCACGCCAGACAAACAAAGGCAACTGACTACTTACTTCAAACTGATGGCAACAAAAACCCAATCTTCTGCAAGACAAATTCTTCATGGCATCCTGCATCCTACTAATTCCATATGCAAGACTGCATATGAGGAAACTTCAATGGTACCTAAAAAGTTTATGGAGTCAACATTCACACAGTCTGGAAACTGATTCCCCTCATTCCCTGCCTAGAAAAGGAGTTTCTATGGTGGGCAAAGGCCTCTCACCAAAACATGGGACGGCCCTTCACTCTACCCCCTGCCAACCAAACATTAACAGACGCATCAGATTATGCCTGGGGCGGCCCACATGGCAGGAAGATGCATTTAGGGCACATGGGCACCAAAACAAATGCATCTACATGTCAACCAGAAAGAGATGCTAGCTGTTCAAAATGCCCTAACAGCCTTCAAGGACTTGCTTCATCCAGGACAACTACTGATAAAGACGGACAACACCACAGTCATGTGGTATATAAACAAGCAAGGGGGGTGTACACTCATACCCCCTTTGCAGATTAGCCATGGCACTGTGGGACACAGCCTTGACCTACCAAATACATCTTCAAGCTCAATTCCTGCCAGGAAAACAAAACACTCTGGCAGACGATTTAAGCAGAACCCTTATGGACCCTCACGAGTGGAAACTAAATCCACAAGTCTTCAGTATGATAACGGAGAAATGGGGGAGCCCACACATAGATCTGTTTACCTCTCCTCAAAATTATCAATTGAAAAGATTCTGCACGAGGACTTATCACAGACAAGCATGGAAAGTGGACGCCCTATCCTTCAGTTGGAAAAGCCTATCAGTTTACGCCTTTCCTCCTCTGCCTCTTCTCCCCAAGGTCCTCCTAAAAGTCAGACAGGAGAAACCAAAGATGATACTAATTGCCCCCGCCAATACTGGTACCCATTCTTAAGAAACTTGTCTCAATACCCAGCTTGCATCTTGCCTCAAAGACCACAAATACTGTCCCAGCAAAACAATCAGATCCTGCACAATCAACTACAGACTCTGAACCTGGCAGCATGGCTGATAATGTAGTCATACAAGCAACATCTCTCAGTAAAGCTGTGATGGATGTCATTTTGGAAGCCAGAAGGCCTAGTATTAGAAAATCTTATGTTGACAAATGGAAGAGATTCTCTGCTTGGAATCAAGCACAAGGAACTGATACAGCAGAACCAAATATTCCTCAGATATTGCAATACTTAACTGAGATGCTTGACAAAGGCCTGTCTTTCTCATCAATTAAAATCCATGCCTCTGCCATTTTGGCTCTTTACAATACAGAGCCACCAATCTTTACTCATCCTTTACTAAAGCAGTATCTTAGAGGAGCCAAAAATTTAAGGCCTCCTAGAAGATCACCATTGCCTGCATGGGGCCTCAGTTGTGTTGGAAAAGCTCACCCTGCCTCCATTTGAACCAGCTGCTACCGCTGATATAAAGTTCTTATCCTGGAGAACAGCTCTGCTACTAGCAATTATTTCTGCAAGAAGAGTTTCAGAGCTACAGGCCCTCATGGCTATAGAGCCTTTTATCATATTTTACCCAGACAGGGTATCTCTGAGGTCAAATCCTACTTTTATGCCTAAGGTGGTTTCCAGTGTGGCTCTTAACCAAACAATTTGTTTGCCAACCTTTTATCCAAATCCGCAGAACAAGGGGGAGAGAATTCTGCATTCCTTGGACGTACACAGACACCTAAGATTCTACTTAGGCAGGACTAAAGCTCTAAGAAAAACTGAGCAATTACTAGTGACAGATATGCTGCAGGATCAGAGGACAAGGCTATTTCAAAGCAGACAATTTCAAAGTGGATAAGCCACTGCATCCGTTTCTGCTACTTACACCATGGTAAACCTGTGCCCAAGGGCATTAGGTCTCATTCCACCAGAGCTGCAGCTACTTCAGCAGCCTTTCTAAGGGGAGTACCAACCAAAGACATTCTAGAGGCTGCTACTTGAAGTTTTGTTCACACCTTTACAAAGCATTATCATTCGCCTCTTTACTCTAAATCCAGAGCAGGCTTTGCCACTGCAGTTCTGCAGGGCCTTATAGCCGCTCCTAATGCTGTTTAGCCCCAGCCCCCCAACCATAACTTTGGGATTCTACCCAAATGTAATGACTGCAACAATGAAACACGAAGAACATAGTACAGTTGTGTACACTTACCATAAATGTAGATGTTAGAGTGTATTCACTGTTGCAGTCCAGGTTACCCTCCTGCCATCCCCCTGTCATTCTGGAGTTTATCTTTCCTTCTCTATCCTCTACAACCTATGTGGTATATTTGCTTGTAGATGATGGTCAAGTTTATATTGATGCATGTGTATATATGTATATATATATATATATATATATATATATATATATATATATATATATATATATATATATATTTTTTTTTTTTTTTTTTGCTACCTTTTTGGGGGCACCTGACATCGGGGGCAAGAAAAAGTAAAGAAAATGGTGTTTGCTGCATGTCTTATACCCCTGACATCATGGAAGAGGAGACAGCAACCGACGCAGGACCTAAGACTTTGGAATTCAGGCTGACTGAGGGCAACCTGCCAGCAGATTACCCAAATGTAATGACTGCAACAGTGAATACACTCGAACATCTACATTTATGTTAAGTGTACACAACTGTACTTTCCCTCTACTTCATCTGTCCAAGGGCAATCGCCACAAGTACCCCCCTTCAGTGGACCTGCTCACACAGCCCAATGGGACACAGATACACCCACAGTGGTGGTCTCTGCACCTGTCTCTGTGGTGGATAGGATTCTGATTCATTTTCGATACCTGCAACAAGGACATGCTTTCAGTCCTGCAGGAGGCCAGGAAACCAAACGTAGGAAAATCTCTCCAAGTGGAAAAGGTTTTCCTTCTGGTGTCACAAAGACAGATAGAGCTGCTAGACAGCGATGTGCCTCCAATTCTGTCCTGCCTGTGTGAACTCCTAAAAGACAGGCTTGTCTTTACTCCTCCTTAAAAGCACACCTGTCTGCCATCTCTACCTTCCCATGGAACCTCCACTGGCTTCAAGATTACCTGCCAAACCCTTCCTGAAGGGGGTTCAGCATGTAAGACCTCCCAGGAAACCTTCCCCTCCTCCCTGGGATCTTAATTATGTGCTAAAAAAACTGACATTGCCACCCTTTGAACCGGTTGACAAGGCCGACTTAAAGTTTTGCACGTGAGAAACAGTCCTGCTAGTAGCTTTGACATCAGCCAGGAGGGTCTCAGAGCTGCAAGCCCTTATGGCTGCTCCGCTTTTCCTGGTTGTCCGTTTGGACAGGGTCACCTTGAGAATAAACCCATCCTTCACCCCCAAGGTGATCAATGACCTTTCCTTAAATCAGGCTATCCACCTGCCTGTAATTTTCCCCTAACCCTCAAGGAGATAGTGAGAGAGTCCTCCACTCCCTGGATGTCCACAGACAGCTCAGATTCTATCTGCATAAAGCTAAACCTTTCTGCAGATCAGACCAACTGTGTCTCCCCTTTCACACCAGAGCTCTGGAGAAAGCAGTGGGAAAACAGTTTCTTCCTGGATAGCAAAGGCCGTCTCCTTTTGCTACTCCCACTATGAGAAGACTGTCTCAGGCAATGTCAAGGCCCACTCCACAAGAGCAGTGGCCTCTTCGGCGGGCCTTTTTCAAAGGTCTGGATACTAACTCCATTCTGGAGGCAGCCACCTTGGTCGTCTGTGCACACTTTTTCACCACGCATTACAAGCTGGACAGCATATCCAGATCCAGGGCAGGATTTGCCAGGGCTATTCTGCATGGGTTCCTGCAGTCCTCTACCAGTCCACCCCACAACTTTCAGTGTGAGTTTGAAATCGCCCACTAGTAGAATACTGCAACATTGGGATAGAAGGACATAGGAAAGTTGTGCAAGAACTTATCATATCCATATATGTTCTTCTCTTCCATGCTGCAGTATTCCTATCCTGCCACCCCCCCCCCCTTAACCTTGCACTTGCTCTAACTGGCTCAGGGACAAGCTATGTTCCTCAGAACTAGCTATGTCTGAGGCTTAGTTGATTCTGAGGACTGGTGCATGCAGACGTCACCTTTATGGCCCACGTACCTGCATCTGCGTCAGATGTCTGACACACCAAGTGGGACTGAAAAAGCTTTGGAAACCTGGCCAGACAAGCTGATCAGAAGAAGGGTAAACCCACTTGTAGAATACTGCAACATGGAAGAGAAAGGACATCTATGGTTATGGTAAGTTATTACACAGCTTTCATTTATTGATGGAAATGCTAAATAGGAAGGGGCCTAGTAGTGAACCCTGGGGAACACCTGTTGTCTTCTGAAATGGTGAGTAGCATTTTTGCCATTTAGTAGCTTGTTGCCTGTCTGAGAGATTATTAGAAAAACAGTTCAGGGTGAGAGACCCAAGTTGAAGAGTTTGGTAAGTAGGAGGGGATGGGAAACCATATCAAAGGCCTTTGAGAGGTCTAGGAAGAACGAGAAAAAGTATCCAGTGTCTCGAGCCCTATTTACTGCGTCAAGAAAGGATACGAGAGCAGTACTGGTACTATGCCCTGGCCTGAAGCCATGCTGAGTGGGAGAGAGAATGTGGTTAAGGTAATTGAGAAAAAACGTATGTGAACACATTGGGTTAGGAAACTCTTATCCCCCTAGGACTACTACCTCCCTGGCAGTCCTTTACAGACATGACTGAACAGTGTGTGACTGCCTACATCCCCTCCACCTTCTCCCCCTGTCTACCCGCTTCTCTCTCACCCTATGATGACATATTGTCTCAGACCAGTGGGTCTTATCACTAGTGGAAAAAGGGTACTTTATGACCTGGCATTAAAAACCCATAACAAAAGGCATAACCCCCCCCCCCAAAAAAAAAAATAAAATCTACCTGATTCCCCAGATCATCCAGGATTTACTATCACGGCGTCATAGAGGGTTTTATTCTAGGCTCTTCCTGGTCACAAAACAGGAGGGTCCTTGGAGGCCTATACTGGACCTATCCCTGTTAAACCCTTCCTGCGTGTGCCTTCTTTCCGTTTGTTATCCCTTCAAGCCCCTCTTCCACTGTTGATAACCCGGTGCCTTCATGGCCACTTTGGACTTGGAGGTATACCTCCATATCCCCATCCAGACTTCAGGAGATTTTTGCACTTTGCTGTGTCATCCTCGTACTGTCAGTTTACGGCCTTGCCCTTTGGTTTTTGTACAGCTCCAAGGATCTTCACAAAGCGTCTATCTCCAGCAGTAGCCTACTGCCGAGCAAAGGGCATGCAGATCTACCCTTACCTGGACAGCCTTCTCATCCTAGCAGAACAGGCAAGTACTCTTCAGGCATACCTGCAATTGACAGTGCCTCTCCTGAGAAGTCTGGGGTTTACACTGAACATACTGAAGTCATCCCTCACTCCATCCCAAGACCAGATCGTCTTGTGCTGCAGAATAAGGACCGATTTGATGAAGGCCTTCCTCCCACAAGACAAGGTCACATCTCTGACCAGCTTCTTAGTCACCCACATCTCTGCCACAGAATTTCTCCATCTCCTGGGTTTCATTGCAGCTACTCTTCCTATGCTACCCCTTGCCAGGTTGCACATGAGGAAGTTCCAGTGGTACTTGAAAAATGTTTGGTCCCAACACAATTACCCCCTGGATTTTCAGGAGCCCTTCCTGCCCAGCCTGAAGAAAGAGTTGTGATGGTAGATCCAGCAAATAGTCCAGTACCCAGGCCTCCCTCTACAGTCCACCAAGCCAATCCAATTCATGCACACAGTTGCCTTGGATCAGGGATATGGGGCCACTATGAATGGTCTCGGGTGCAGGCTCAACGGGAGCCCTCCCTCCAGAAAAAACATATCAGTGTGAGGGAAATGAATGCTCTCCTCCTACCTCTAAAGACCTTCCTCCCACTAATACAACCTGGTCCCCTTCCAAGTTTTCACAGACAACACCATGGTGATGTGGTACATCAACAAGCGGGGGACCAGATCCTACGTACTTTGCAGGCTGGCATACAGTCATGGGAGTTGGCCACTAAGTACAGTGCAACACTGCAGGCAGTCTACATCCCATCACAAGACAATCATCAGGCAAATGCCCTGAGCAAGATCGTTCTCTCAAAATCACAATTGGATGTTACACAGGGATGCTTTCTTAGACATTGTTCACCAGTGGGGCACCCCACGGATAGATCTGTTTGTCTCCCTTCAGAACATACAACTAGAGCTATTCTACTCCTGGCTCCCCTCACCACTAGCATAGAAAGTGGATGTCTTTTAAGTGTCTTGGAGGGGTTGTTCCTGTATGCTTTCCCCCCCTTCTCTGTTATCCAGAAAGTCCTGGTGAAAATCCAATGGGGACAGACCAGAAATCTTGTTGGTGACCCCCTTTTGGCTAAGACAGCATTGCTTTCCCCCTTCTATCTGTTTGCCAAGGGCAGTCACCACAAGTTGCCTCACAAGGTGGACCTACTCACACAACAGAAGGGATCCCTGATCGGTCCTCATCTGAAAACCCTCAGCTTAATCCAGTGGATGATAAACTTCTGATCCTTTTCGCACACCTTTATTCTGAGGGGGTGCTATCTGTCTTGCAGGGGGCCAGGAAACCTACTACCAGGACATCCTACTTATCAAAATGGAAAAGGTTCTCCAGCTGGTGTCTTCAAAAGTAACTAGATCCCTTCCAAGCAGTTGTTCCTCTAGTTCTAGCCTACTTGTGTGAGCTCCTAAAATCAGAACTTTCATACTCTTCAGTGAAGGTCCTTTTGTCAGAGGTGAAATTTTTTCTTAACGGGGTTCTCCACATCAGACCACCAAGGAAACCTATCCCTCCTCCTTGGGACCTTAACATTGTTCTGGAGGAACTTACCACTGCCACTTTTGAACCTGCAGCTTCTGCCACTTTAAAGATGTCTACCTAGAAGACTATCTTGTTTGTAGCCCTCACTTCAGCTAGAAGAGTCTCTGAGCTGCAAACATGGCTACTTCATCCTACACTACCTTTCACAGGGACAGGGTTTCTCTTTGTACTATTTTTTTTTTATTTTTATTTTATTTAACATTTGTTGACCAGGAAAGTCCGACTAGGTTCCTCAGATCCTGTTTTCAGCGGAGGCCCGGGGAGAAATGCTCCAGAAGCATGTTTTTAGAATGTGGGAGGAAACCGGAGTACCCGAAGGAAACCCACGCGAACGCAGGGAGAACATGCAAACTCCCCACAGAAGGCACCCCAGCCGAGAATCGAACTGGAGAACCTCTTGCTGTGAGGCGACAGCATTAACTGCTGCACCACTGCGCCGCCGTACTAACGCCTCATCCGTGCCCAAAGTGGTCAACAAATCACCTTCTTCCCCTCCGCACAGAATGACGGTGAGTATGTGCTCATTCTCTCTATGTTCACAGGCAACTGAGGTTTTATGTGGGCACAACCCAAGGGCATTAGAAAGTCCAACCAGCTCTTTATATCATTTCTCCCCAGGGCCCTGGGGAAAGCTGTATCCAGACAGACAGTATCCTCCTGGATATTCAAAACTGTAAACTTCTGTTACTCCTTCCATGGCAGTGTGTTATCTAACACTGTTAAAGCACATTCTACTAGAGCAGTGGCCTTTCTCAAAGGATGGATACAGCCACTATCTTGGAGGCAGCCACGTGGTCTTCTGTACATACTTTCACCCAGCACTATAAATTAGATAACATCTCTACAGCCAGGGCAGGATTTGCAAAGGCCATCCTGCACGGATTCCTGGAGACTGCTACCTCTTCCTCCACCCTTTGCTCTGCTTAAGCTGTGGTACTCTCCTACATGTGAGAATACTGCAACATGGAATCGAAAGACCTAGATTAGTTGTGTAAAATCTTACCATAACTGTAGATTTCCTTCTCTTCCATGTTTCTTCCCTCCCTCCTATTCCTCTAAAGGACCTTTTCCCTCTTTGGATGACATCCTTCCTGTATCCTTAAACTATTGTCCGACTGGGCAGTTAGTTCTGAGGTCTGTGCTGTGTATGTCACATTTATGGCCCACGGTTTATGGCCCTGCGTGTGATCCTATGCAGATAACAGCAACCAGGCTTAAGCTTTGGTAGAGGAGCTCGACATTCAGGTCGACTGAGGTGGAAGATCCCTCATGTGAGAATACTGCAACATGGAAGAGAAGGGCATCTGTGGTTATGTTAAGATTTTCCACAACTAATCTTCCTACGGGTCTGGATGGGGGAAGACTACATATAAATGGTGATGCAGGTTATTCTAGCTCCCAGAACTTGAAGAATGGGAGCTTTGATCATCTCTGTGGTGTAGATGGATTGTTGTGTCTTTCGGCTTTTCCCTGTTAGGGGTCGCCACAACGGAACTCCGGTCCAATAATTATTGGCAGTAGATTTTTTTACGTGCCGGGTTGCCGGCCCTGAAGCACAACCTTCAACGAAGGTACACCCATTCAAGCACGTCTCCACACAGAAGACGCTCTAGCTGGGAATTGAGCAGGACGTTTTACTGTGAGGCTGCAGGTGACCAGAGTTGGAATACCTGCCCATCCTCTGTGTGCATCCTGGATTGCCACAGGGGTGACAGCAGGAGCACTACTTTATTACCTAGTGAGTTTGAGCCTTTGGGGAATTCAGTATGCAGAAGCATGCTGCTCTAAGACAGCACTGTTGGAGCTTTGAGGAGCTGCCGCGAGGGGTATTCTAAGTGGTGGGATAAGCTGCCCTTAGGGGGTGGGCCAGCTTGCTGGTCCCAATCACCAGACTTGCTGGGGAATGGAGGGAATGTTTCTGGACAGGAGCAGATGGGCCTTGGGGCTATCACCTAGCCTTAAAGTGATCCCTGCCACATTGATCCCATGAAGAAGGTAGTATAGTTGTAAAGACAAGTTGCCATAATTACAAATGTTCAGGTGTGGTCACTGTTGCAGTTTTTTCTCTTTCCTTGTCTCCCCAATGCAGTGGAACTATGAGATTGTTACTGTTGAACCCCTGCTGTACTTGTTCAGATTCCCTAAGGAGGGTTTGAGTTCATGTCAGTCTGCATCCCTGGGACAAATTTGAACAGTAGTCTCTGATGTGGACACGACACTGCCCTCCTGATTGGCAACAGAGAGCAAAAGATGACATCTATATGCTGGGTTAAAGTTCATGGTAAGGCAGCATCAGTCAAGCCATATGGGGAGAGATGCTTAGTTCTGAAAGTCAGGCCAGATGTTGAACTTGTCCAGTAGCAGAGAATCCCCTAAATGATGACTGCAACAGTCATCACATTTGTACTTCTACGGTTATGTAAATTGTCAGTACAGCTGTACTTCACCACTGCTGTCTTGTAACCATCACCTCCATCATTTTAGTCCTGTTCCTTTGGATAATTAGTACTTCGGCAGTGATCCTCATATTGAAGGTGGTACTTGCACATTATCGTAAGAATAGATTTTTGGAGTATACTAATTGCTTCTGTAATGTAAGCTCCCTGCCAGTTTTCCCCTTTGGAGGAGGATGGGAGCCTGGACCTGTGAATGTCCTGTCCCTTCTGCGAGATTAATTGTAGTCAGAAATTTAAGATTTTCCCATGGAGTCTTTCTGGGTTGTTAGTGGATTTGCAGAGCTGTGATCTTTTAACTTTGTCAGAGAAGTGAACTCCCCAGGTGTTCCTTGGCTTTTTAGGCTTATGACCAAAGAACATCACACATCCCTGTCTTGGGTACACTTGCTTGTAACATTCCTCCCAGAAGAGAACTGAAAATTACATATTTTGCTATCCCTTTTTTTAATCCTGTATCTAACCTGTGTCCTGGGAAGGGAGGAATTTATCTCCACTCTTGGTATATTAAGAAAGCTCTATAAGGTCAGATGTTCAGCTAGGGTTAATTTCCATGGGTAGTGATTAAGTGTCACCTTGATAGTTTTACTGTAACATCTACTGACCTAGTAAGTGTGCTTGCACAACTGTAAATTACACTCTAAGGAAAACCAAAGAATGTTCAAGCTGAGCTCCTGACATTGGATTGACTTAGAAGATGAGTGGTACTGCATGACAAATTGTACCAGTAAAGGCAAGAAGAGAATGCCCAAATGTGAATGGCTTAAGTACTACTGTCAGAGATCTGCTGTTTAGAGTTTCTGCCTATTAAAATGTGATTTTTTTTGCATTGTTGTTGACAGAAATGTGCTTACAACCTCGTCATCACTACTGTTGGCTATACTGGTGATTGTACTTTGAACTATCTGAAGTGTTAATTTCTCAAATGTAAAATGCATTTAATTTTAGTTGAGGACTTGTGTGGCTGAGATATAAGTACTTTTTAGTAGTCGCCTTTGCTGTTTTACAAGGTACTTTAACTCTGATGTCTTTGTACCCTTGTATTTTTTTTTTTTTAAGAAATGTCCAACAGTAGGGATGGACTTGTTAACACTTATCCTACCTACTTTGTTTAATCCCTGTTTTAATTATTGTATCACATTTTTTCCTCTATAGGTGAAGAACGTTATCTTTCATGCTGTGAAAGATTCCATTGCCATTCTGAAAGCAAATGAGACAAGTCTGTCTAAACCGTAACTCAACCACCAATTATCCAGATGAGCATTTTTGAAAGAACTGTACAAAAAGCATTGCATAATGCTCTGAGTAAAGTTGTATTTCCATTTGAGATTTGAGAAATGAAAATTACAGGAGGAATGAATGTCTTAAAGTCACAGATTTGACAAAGAAAGCCACTTCTTGATAGTCTTCATGCACGAAAAAAGCTGCATTATGTCTTTTTGATTAGTTCAACTGTTACCAGAGCATCTTTGTACATAGTGACTGTAACCTCAGTTACCATTTCAAACAAACCAGTATTATGGTGCTGTTAACCATTTGAAATACAGTTTATAAATTCACTCCAAGAACAACATTGTCTTGTTACACTACTACTGAATTGTTTTTCCGGGTTGTAAATTAGTGTACCAAAAGAAAATGTGTATACCTCTTCAGTAGCTCTTGATGTACTTGACACTTGCTTCCAGATGTTCATACTGGGCTGACTGTAAAATAATCTGTAATTCTTAATGTACATTTGAAGTATAAACAGGTTGGTTTTGGTGGTATAAGCCTATTTAATTGTAATACTGTGTACATGCTCATTGGGGTCTAAATTATGTTGACATAAGGATCATCTGTGTACCAGTGTAACAAGATGTTGAGAAGTGTACTTAAAACACAAAAGCTGACTAATGGTTGTCTAACAAAACAGGTTTTAATATTTCGTTTGATTTTAAATCACACTAGATCCATTTAAGGACAGCTAGCCATACAATGAAGACTAACCTGAGTTGTAGATTATGTAGAATTGTCTTAGATTTTTGAGTAGTACAAAAACAATATAGCTCTTTCAGGGGGTTTGATCATTTCTCTGCAGTTATATTCACAAGTGAATGATAAAAACTGCCTGCAACAAAAAGCACTGATGTATTTTTTTTTCTTTTTTTTCATTAAATTACTTAAAAATGTATGTGTATTTCACTTTAGTAACCAAAAACTAAATTGTTGATTTGAATGGGGGAGGGTCTTTCATGAAAAGGCATTGATTTAGTCAAACATTTGTAGGTAGTTTGTGAAAGAGTGCTGTTTAACCATTTCTAGGAGGATAGCCTGAGACCTTGTTGAAGATGGGGGAAGTTCCATTTTAAGATCTGTATGCTTTCATATGATTTTTTATTATTATTAAACCAATGTTGTAATTTTGAAAAAAAAAAACTTGTGTATCTTGCTTTTAAAGCTGTATCCTTTTTTTTTTGGGGGGGTTTGATTCTCAAGCGGTTTGCAATGCCTGTAAGCATCAGTCACCACTAGGGTTAATTTGAAAATTTTCTAGTGATGTTTCTAAAGGTGTGTCACCATCCATAATTATCACCTGTTCACTTACGCCCTGTTCAGCTCTCTTCCAGCAGTTGATTCTCTCTGGGGTTTCTGCAAAAGTGTCCATGTAATTCATATTTTCTAAAAATCCTTTTTTTATATTTTTGTGTCATAGCAAACTTTAGGAGGTAGTTCTATTTTCCTTGATTGTTGCTTGATCTGTATGGATTTGGCAATGGATAAGTTCAAAAAAAATTTAGTGTTGAAGTAATGTGTAACAGATGTTCATCATGTTTCACTGTTGCAGTCATTACACTTGAGTCATTACACTAGGGTTATCTTGCAGGCAGGCTACCCGCAGTCGGCCTGAATTCCAAAAATTCCTGGTCCAGCGTCGGTTGCTGTCGCCTCTTCCCTGACATCAGTGCGCCAGGGGTATAAAAGATGCAGCCGACGCCATTTTCTTCAGTCTTTCTTGCCGCGCGGTGCCCGAAGCAAAAGCAGTTCGCAAGTGCCAGTCGGCCGACTCCTGAGATTTTCAAAATTGAATTTCAGATCCAAAGTCTTTAATAAAGCTAAGTAACCCGTTGGGGAAACGTTTTTCTTGCACCAGACCGATGTCAGAAAACATTAACAATTGTATTTCTTGTGGGAAGCAAATACCTCATAAGGATCTTCATTCTTACTGTATTCCTTGCCTAGGCCCCGACCACGACATTGCTAGTTGTTGGTTTTGTGCTAGATTTAACCAACGCACGATTAAGCATCGGAACGATTTTGCTTTTCATCACTTTGGCTGAAGGTTTAACTATATAATGCCATTGGAACAACTGACCGGAATTCATAAAAAGCGCAAGGATAAAGAAAAGGACGGGCATCCAAGGTCCAAAACTGACGCCTCTTCTAGGCCGGTCGCCGGTGCTCAGTGAGGCGCTTTCGCAGCCTCTGACTCCCGCTACCTCAGAGCCACAGGCTGCCTCCGACTCCCACGTGGAGACAACTAGGCCTCTGGGATACTCAAGGTATTGGCCCTTCGGAAGTTAATCCCTCAGATGGGTCCGGAGCCACTGAGCAGGCATCGGCTTCTGAGGGTGTTTTCAGACCTACACAACTTTATATAAAGCTTACTTCAGCATCCAAGACAAAGTCTAAAACAGTTTTAAAGACAAGGAAACAAGTACAGCATTCTCCAGGACAGACTTCTATGCCTAAGAAACAGATGCTCAAAGTGGCCGAAGACCTAATTACTTTGATCAGGGGTTCCCATCCCCCTCCTGGTAAGAGACCTAGGCAAGATACTGAATATGATTCCTCTGATCAGGTTTCCATTTCCTTTGATTCCTCTTCTGAACAGGGATATTCTATTCCTCCCTAGGAGGATTCCAATGCTGAAGATTCTATTCCTTCAGCTTCTCCTCTTGAGGATTACTCATTTGGGGAAACCCTGCATACCATGAGGGAGCATTTCCACTGGGAGAGCCAAGACTATTCAGATTCTAAGAAAAGGCTTAGAGACTTTCTTTTACTACCTCAACACAGACCTCTTGCAATTCCTCCTGTTCTATACATAGTAGATGATGATGTATTTTCAGAGTCCTGCCTGTCTCCAGAGACTCTACCTCCTGTACCTGTTAAGCCGGACAGATACAACAGGGTTCCAGATTCCCATAAATTTCTATATAAAAACCCTGCTGCTGACCCAGAAACTATCTCACAGGGTCCCAAAGGGGTCAAGGTTGCTACTGCTAAAAACCCTGTCCCCTCAGATAGAGATTCTAGGGCTCTGGACAGATGGGGGGAAAAAAGTCTACACTTCTGCTACCTTGGCTGTAAGGGCTTTAAATCGTCTGTTTCATATGCTCAAATATCAGCAATACTTAATGTCTTTGTTAAAACAAAAAATTTGACAAATTCTGAATGTTCTGAGAACAAAGATTTTCAGGATTTATTGCATGCAGCTGAACAAGTGGGAAAACATACTTTGCATTGTGGTTATGATTAACTGGAGGCCTCGTGCAGGGCCGCTGTTACAGGTTCTGTTGTTAGAAGGCATGCTTGGTTAAAGGAACAGAATCTGCCTGATCATGTTAAAGCAAAATGATTGGATGCTCCTTTACAGCATGATACTTTGTTTGGTGTTAAGGCAGAAGAGGTGTTGAAGAAAATTGAGGATAAAGCTAATTCTATGCAGACAGTAAAGGATTTCATACAGGTACAGCCACCCAGATTTAGCAGGAACTGGCCTTCTAAGAATTGGTCCTTTCCAGTGTCAGACAGGCCACAAAGAGGCAGATTCAGATGCCCTAGAGGCAGGCAACAGCCCCAGGGCTCATACAGGTCCAAACAATGGGGTGCTTCTACCTCCCAAAGCTGAGAAGACAAATCACAGCCTTATAGGAAACAGTCCCAATGACTTTCCTCTGCCAATGCCAAGCACTTATCTTTTGGCAGCACCCTTAGGGGGAAAGCTAGCACTTTTTTCACAAAATTTGCACAGGACCACCCAGGACAAACGGGTCTTAAATATAGTCTCTCATGGCTACAGGTTCCACTTTCACACCCTTCCAAAGGCAAAAGGTATGCCAGACTTGCCACACAATCAATGGGCAGAGGCACAAAAACATGTTTCATCTCTCATGGACATGAGGGCTATTCAGCCAGTGCCACAAGAGCAGGGCAAGGATTTTACTCAAGACTTTTCTTAGTACCAAGAAAGGACAAAGCCTGGAGACCAATTCTGGACCTGTCTATTCTAAATACTTTTCTGGACGTTCCAAAATTCAAAATGTTGACTCTGCAGCAGCTTCTGCCCATGCTGGGCAAGAAGACTTGGCTTGTAACTTTGGACCTCAGAGGCATACCTGCATGTCCCAATCAGACACTCTTGCAGAAGATACCTCAGATTCATAGCTGGCTCAATGCACTACCAATTCTCTGCACTGCCCTTTGGCTCATCTACTGCACCCAGGGTCTTCACAAAATGCCTGGCACCAGTGTTTGCATTTTGCAGACAGAGGAATTCAAATATATCCCTACTTGGACGACTGCCTTATTCAAGCAGAGACCAAAGACATTCTAGTAAAGCATCTGGCGTTTGTAAAAAGATTACTAATTTGCCTAGGGTACACAGTAAAGAAAAATAAATCAAAACTAGTACCCTCTCAAGAGATAATATTCCTGGGTACAAGCTTAAATACAACTGCCCAGATGGCTTATCTCACGCCAGACAAAGGCAACTGACTTCTTTGAAAACATGGCAACAAAGACCCAGTTATCTGCAAGAAAATTTCTGCAGGCTCTGGGCTACATGGCATCCTGCATTCTACTAATTCCATATGCAAGACTGCATATGAGGAAACTACAATGGTATCTAAAAAGTGTTTGGACACAACACTGCCACAGCCTGGAAACATTAATTACTCTCATTCCCTGCCTGAAACAGGAGTTTCGATGGTGGGCACAGGCCTGTCACCACAACAAGGGACAGCCATTCACTTTACCCACAGCCAGGCAGACACTAACAACAGATGCATCAGATTATGCCTAGGGGGCACACATGGCAGGAAAATGTATTCAGGGCACATGGCCCACAAGCCAAATGCATCTTCATATCAATCAAAAATAGATGCTAGCTGTACAGAATGCCCTGACAGCCTTCAAGGACCTACTTCATTCAGGACAACTGCTGATAAAGACGGACAATACTACAGTCATGTGGTACATAAGCAAGGAGGCACACATTCCTACCCCCTCTGCAGACAAGCTATGACTTTGTGGAGCACAGCACTGACTTATCAAGTACACCTGCAAGCACAATTCCTGCCAGGAAAGACAAATACTTTGGCAGACGAGCTAAGCAGAAACATCATGGATCCTCACGAGTGGAAACTAGATCCACAAATCTTCAGCATGATAACAGGGAAATGGGGATGCCCAGACATAAATCTATTTGCCTCCCCTCACAACTGCCAGCTACAGAGATTCTGCACTCGGACTTATCACAATCAAGCATGGAAAGTGGACGCCCTTTCATTCAGCTGGAAAGCCCTTACAAGTATATGCCTTCCCTCCTCTGCCTCTCCTCCCCAAGGTACTCCTAAAGGTCAGACGAGAGAAGCCAAAAATGATCCTGATTGCCCCAGACTTGGCCATGCCAGCACTGGTACCCAATCCTAAAGAGCTTGTCTCAAGGCCCAGCCTGGACATTACCTCAAATTCCTCATTTGCTGACCCAACAGAACAATCCGATCTTACACAGCCAATTCAGAACCCTAAATCTGGCTGCATGGCGGATAAAGTAACCATTCAGAACACACCTCTCTCTAAAGCAGTTTGGATATTATTTTGGAGGCCAGGAGGCCCAGCACCAGAAAATCTTATGCAGAAAAATGGAAGAGATTCTGTGCTTGGAACCAGGCACAAGAAATTGACACACTTTTACCAAATATTCCTCAGATTTTACAATACCGAACTGAGATGCTGGACAAAGGCCTATCCTTCTCATCAATTAAGATCCATGCCTCTGCCATTTCAGCTCATTACAATACGGACCCACCTATTTTTTCTCATCCACTGCTAAGGCAGTATCTCAGAGGCACCAAAAACATAAGACCTCCAAGGAGAGCTCCAATACCTGCATGGGACCTCAATTTTGTCTTGGAAAAACTCACACTGCCTCCTTTTGAGCCAGCCAATACAGCGGAGACAAAATACTTATGGAAAACAGCTCTTCTCCTAGCAATAACTTCAGCAAGAAGAGTCTCAGAGTTACAGGCACTAATGGCTGTGGAACGTTTTATTATTTTCCATCCGGACAGGGTTTCTCTAAGGACAAACCCAACATTTATGCCTAAGGTAGTGTCCAGTGTGGCTCTTAACCAAACCATACATTTGCCTACCTTTTATCCAAACCCGCAGAATAAGGGGGAGAGACTTCTGCATTCTTTGGACATACACAGACAGCTACGCTTTTACTTGGACAAAACTAAAGTTTCAGAAAGACTGAGCAACTCAGTGGCATATGCTGCAGGATTGCAAGGAAAAGCAATTTCAAAGCAGACTATTTCAAAATGGATAGGCCACTGCATTCGTTTTTGCTATTCACAACATGGCAAATCATTGCCTAAGGGTATTAGGCCACATTCTACCAGAGAAGCAGCCACTTCAGCAGCCTTCCTCAGAGGAGTACCAACCAAGGACATTTTGGAGGCTGCAACCTGGACTTCAGTGCACACTTTTACAAAGCACTACCACTTACCTCTCTACTCTAAATCCAGAGCAGGCTTTGCCACTGCAGTTCTGCAGGGCCTCATAGCCACTCCTAATTCTGTTTAGGCCCAGCCACCCAACCTCAGCTTTGGGATTCAACCCAAGTGTAATGACTTGCAACAGTGAAACACAATGAACATAGTACAGTTGTGTACCTATCATAAATGTAGATGTTCGAGTGTATTCACTGTTGCAGTCCAGGTTACTCTCCCACCATTCCCCTTTCATTGTTGGAACTTACCTGTACTTCTTTATTCTATACAATCTATGTGGTGTATTTGCTTGTAAATAAAGGTTATGTGTATGCTTTTTTATGATCAGAATTTTTTAGCTTACCCTTTTGGGGGCACCTGACATCTGGGTCAAGAAAAACTGAAGAAAATGGCGTCTGCTGCTTCTATTATACCCCTGGCGCACTGACGTCAGGGAAGAGGCGACAGCAACCGACGCCGGACCAGGACATTGGAATTCAGGCCGACTGCGGGTAGCCTGCCAGCAGGATAACCCTAGTGTAATGACTCAAGTGTAATGACTGCAACAATGAATACACTCAAACATCTACATTTATGGTAGGTACACAACTATACTTTATTTACTTCATTTTGGTAGATACTGCTTTTTACTTGGTTTCTTATTGTCAGTGCCAGAGGGCTTTTAGTAGCTTTTAAGAAACTCTTAATTTGTCTATGTATTTTTTTTTTAAAAATCTGGTAGGTAGTCTGGTCTATACTCTTCTCAGACAAGACCCATGTCGTGATAGTCTTATTGGATGTCGTACTGTTTTGCAGTATTACTTACATACAGGAAGTGTCGTGCCAGTGATACCTAGCCAGTATACCAAAACTTGGGTGCCTTCTTCTCCCGACATACATAATCTTACAACCCAGGCACAAGAAAACATGCTAGTACACATCTTTCTTGTCAGCCAAAACGTGATTACATCTGTCAATTAGTCTGTCAGCTGTACAGACTGAGTTTGTTCCATTGCACATAAGCAGGTAGGTATTCCCATTGTGGATCCTACTTGTTAAAAACTTTGCCTAAAATGTGCTTTCATGACAGCTAAGAGAGGTAAATGTGACTACAGAAGGCAGCCTTCTTATAGAGGTCAGCATTCTAAACAGCACTTTGTTATGGGTCCTAATTGCGATGTTGGAGAGTACTATCTGTAAAACCTTTTTCCCTAAAGCTATTTCAAACTGTTTAGCCTGTCTCAAGTTCATTTGGAAAATCTGGCAAAAATAGCTTGTGCAAGGTAAGATTGCATCTGGGACTTCCCTGTCAGATTTCCTTCAGCAGTGCCAGTTAAGAAGTCTAAACCTTTTGAAGTTTTAGTTGTCTGGTTGAACCTAGTGATCTGTGTTATAGAGCATGAAACCTCAGACTGTCCAGTTTATGCTGCTGTTCCTGCTGCCCTGACCCAATTGGAAGCCAACAAAGTACACCATCTGTGTTGGCACATCCAGTACAACCTATCGGACAGCCTGGAAGGTTGAACCTCATCTGATTATTTCTGAGGGAACCTGAGGATATTCCCCACAGGTCCTTATCCATACAGAAGTCCCTGATAACTTTTATTGAAGTATGTCAACGGTCAGATCCTCCTTACTTGATTTCTGCTGATACATTAAAAACAAAGCAGTGTGGGGACTAAGCATAACATTCCTGCTTCTGCTCCTTCCCCTGTTGACCCATGGAAGGAATGGTATGACATTTCTCAAGGGGTGTTTTAAGGCTCTAATGAAACAGTCTCATTTCTTCTGCTCCCCTGCTGCTTTTTCCCCTCAAATCCTTTCATCAGTAAGAATTGACTCTGAGGATGAGGGTACTTTTTATCTTGATTTTCCCCTTCCAGAAGAATTGCCCATTGGTTATGCTATTTTAAGGGTGATGCAGCATATTCAGTGGGAAGGGGAAAGGTTTTCTTACATGCAAAAGAGGTGTTAAGACCTAAGTAGTGGCCCTAAGCCTTCTGCTATTACTGTTGTGTTAGAGACCTTACAGTGCATCTTTTTGACTGTTGGCCTAAGTCAAAACCACCAGCCTCCAAAAAACTTAATAGGTTTATAAAGTTCCAGACACCCACACATTTCCATTTGGATTCATCTATGCTATCTGTCGAGTCTGACAAAACATCAAAGCTGCTTCTCTCTACTAATTCTTTGTCTAATGACAAGGATAGTAGAACTATGTGCCAGTACAGAAAGTGTACACTTTTGGTACACTTTCTTTCCATGCCATTATCTTGCTCATATGTCCAGGTGCCTGTTCTCCATTTGAGCATTGTGAATAAATTAATCTCAGTTCAGACTGACTTGGACAATAAATCTTACTTTTTGTCCTAACTCAACTCAGGTAGCTGTAAATCTTATAAAAATGTAGGTATGATGCATCTGATGCTTCTGCAAAGGTTAAACCTACTGGGACTGTATTAAGTTACTGTACTAACTTGTGCATTCCCTGCTTGAAGATGCAAGGATAAGCTGTTTGGATGCCTCCTTCAATGAGAAAATGTCTCTCAAAAGTCTCAGCAGCTGCTAAATTAGAGTCTACTGGAAAGAAAAAAAAATATGCAAGATGTCAAACAGCTTTTTCTTTCACCTGTGCCCAAATTCCAAAGGTATTTTCCCACTAAAGTAGAGCTGTTATTTCGTAATGACCAAAAATCCATCATAAGGCTAAAAAGTTCTCAGAAGTTTCAGGAGAAAACTCAGAACATGTTTCAAAGGACCTAAAAGGTTCCTTTGCTGACAAATCTTCCAGTTTGTGACAATGGGCTCCCATCCCACCCCCAACCCCATCCTTCTACCAATGTGGCCAGTCTTCTCCCAGTCTTTCACAGAATCTTTGTTGGTCCTTTCCCTTTTGGAAACTGGAAACATCAAAAAAACAGGTTCTCATTATTGTAGAGTCTAAAAATTAATCCAGGACATCCCTCCCTTTCTGAAATTCTACAATGCCACAAAACTAAAGACAACACGGTTTTACCAATACTGGAATAATTGTATCAACAGAGAATTAATCACATGTACCCAGCAAGAACTAGAGGATCCGGTGTTGTCTTTCATCCGATTCAACCTTTGGGTTGTTGAGTCCAACCTCTGAAGCTTTTCTGAAGCTGTGAATCAAGGGCTGTGACTCCTCCCATACCCATAATTCCTTCCACTCCACTTTAGTACCTCTAATCTCAGTTGTCACCTGAAGCACACAGATGTGTATCTGAGAGCTCAAATTTCAGTAAATTTTCTTTTATTTGTTGTGATGTCTATTGTGCTCTTCTCATATCTGATTTATCTCAATTTTAATACTCAATGGTGTTAAATATAAGTAGCCATTTGGGCTTTCTTTTTTAGTTTTCTAAGGTGTGGTGTTTTCTTAATTGTTAATCTTTATCAAAAGATTTATTATTATTTTAAAGTTAGTTTTTTCCTTTGATGTTAATAAACTGATAGGCTTCTATAACTCATAAGTATTTTTCATAGTGACAGCCTTTTTTGTTTACTGTTAAATGTTATTTCTTGTAATGGCTGATATGGAGAATGTTTTAAAAAGTGCTTGACTTTTGGGCACAATTCCCCCACTGCTTGGGCTCTGCCCGTCTTAACATTGAATGTGAGGCCTGTGTTCTAGCTTCAGAGCCATCCAAACCAGAAAGGAAAAAGCTGACTTTGAAAGATCTGCTTA
This sequence comes from Protopterus annectens, assembly GCF_019279795.1. Lineage (NCBI taxonomy): Eukaryota > Metazoa > Chordata > Ceratodontiformes > Protopteridae > Protopterus > Protopterus annectens. The sequence goes on from NC_056729.1 coordinate 568,213,812, forward strand.
CCCCATCAGACAGGGTCTACACAGATGCCTTCATCCATTACTTCTTCCACAGGCAACACACAAGACAAGTTTAAAACAAAAGAAAGAGACAAAGAGAATGAAAAGTCGAAAGAGAGTTGAAGAAAAGTGAAAATCAAAGACAAAAAGTCCATCGGATCCAGCTGATTCTCTGGGACTGCATCCTAAGATTTCTCAGAAGTCTGATCCTACTGTTCCTCAGGTCAGATCTTCCTGTCTACAACCTCGTTCACTGAAGCCATTGAGCCCAAGAATACACACCAATACTCCCAACAGAAGAGGTGTTCCAAGCCACGTTGTGGTATCTTCCAAGTCTGCCTGGTCTTCTAGAAGTCTTACAAAGATGAACGTCAGTAGAATAATGAAGTTCAAGAATATAAATTCAGCTTGAGGTTCTTCTGGTGCCATCCACATCCATCTTGAACGCATCAGGAATGAGTCCAACAACCCCTCCCTTATAGCTGTAGTACCGTCCCACCCTTTGGGTGCAGCAACCATGAATATAAACTGTGTGCTTTTTCTGATATTCCATACAATTTCAGTGGGTTCAGATCAGGATGCATCTCTGAAGTGAGGCATCAACACCAGGGCTCTGGGAGGTGTTGATTCCAAAGTTTTCACAGCCACCTTTTCCTCTAGGGGCTTATTCTCTTGACAGCTTAGATGCGAGGTCTGCCTCCCTAAGCCATGGTCCATTGGGGTAAGGAAGTCTTATCAGTCCTGAGTTGATAGGTTGGTTCCTTTGGTACCATTAGAGGCTTTAGCCTTTGAAGCCTTTAAAAGGGTTTTGAGTGGACCAAAAGAAGGCGTTCTTTCACTTGGATCCATCCCAAACTCAGGGTGAAATCTGCTTCTTCAACTCATTTCTAATCGACAGAGACAGTTGGTACCAAGAGGCTCAGAGATCACTCACTGTGTGAATTCCCAGCCTTATTTGGACCCATCTGATAATTTTCTGAGACAGGTCTACAGAAACAGACATGCAGATGAAAGCACTGGCACTCCTCACCAGAGTCAGTCACTGAAGTCAGACTTGGAGGAAGGTGAAGATTCCCCCAGATTCCCCTTAGAAGATGTCACCTTTGCTGATATCCTGAAATCAAAACTAGGGAATGGACTACTTCACTATCTTTCACCTGATGAATTTGTATCCCTTGAAGCCTTCGCTGAGTTTTCTGCAACCTGGGCAGTACCACCTGTTGATCTCCTTCTAGACCCTGTGGCCCAACAGGCTTGGAAAAGATCCTGACATGGTGGAACCTTTTCCAAAAAAGCAAGACAGGATTTGTAGTTGCCCCCCCCCCCCCAAGGACAGGGAAGCATTAGAGCAAAGGTCCACCTGTAGAAGCTATAGTCATAGTGGCAGCCACAAAAATGTTCATCGTGCATACAGCTGCAGTCATAACAGATGGGTTCTCCTGCCGTCAGGCGGGTCCTCGGTCGGCCGAATTCCAAAGTCTAGGTCCGGCGTCGGTTGTCGTCGCTTCTTCCCTGACGTCAGTGCAACAGGAGTATAAAAGAACCAGCCGACGCCATTTTCTTCAGTCTTTATTGCCGCACGGTGCCCGAAGCAGAAGCAGTTTGCAAGTGCCAGTCGGCCAGCTCCTGAAATTACGAAAATTTTGCAACCGAAGTCTTCTTGAAAGCTAAGTACCCCGTTGGGGAAACTTTTTTCTTGCCTCAGACCGTTGTCAGACAAAGGTAATTGTATTTCATGTGGGAAGCAAATACCGCATAAGGATTTCCATTCCCTCTGTATTCCTTGTTTAGGCCCAGACCATGACGTCTCGGTCTGTCGCTTTTGTGCTACATTCAACAAACGCACCACTAAGCATCGGGCGGAGTTCGCCCAGCATTATTTTGGCAAAACATTTAACTATATTATGTCGTAGGATACTCCGACTCCAGTTTTGTCTAAAAAGCGCAAAGATAAGGACCGACACACGAGGTCTGCGGCCTCTACAGACACCATGCCAATGCCGACTACACGTGGTCCGGTTCTCGGCGAGGCGCCTACGCAACCCCTGACTACCGACGACACTTCATTGGCGGTGTCTCCTGTGCCCGAGGTAGCAGGCTTATCGGCCCACACCCCGACTACAGATACCAAAGCCACTCTTGGCGGTGAATCTCAAAATGTGGACAGGTCCACCTCCTCTCAAGGTGTCTTCAGACCTTCCTCTTCTATTTCCATCAAGGCTTTCACTAAGTCTAAAGCAGCCATGCATGCTAAGAGAAGCTACACAGGGCCCATCTCCAGACCCCATGCCTAAAACAGATGCTTAAAATGGCTGAGGATTTAATTACTCTTATTAGGGGTTCTCAACCCCCCCCCCGGACAAAAGGCCCAGAGTGGAGGAAGAATCCCCCTCCTCTGATCAGGGCTCCATTATTTCAGAGCACTCTGATGATCAGGAACATTCTTATTTCCCTTTTGAAGACTCTGATGCAGAGGAGTCCATTCCCTCTGTGTCCCCCCCCCCCCCAGAGGATTACTCATTTGGGGAAACTTTGCATACCTTAAGAGAACACTTCCACTGGGAAGGCCAAGATTATTCAGATTCCAAGAAAAGGCTTAGGGGATTTCTCTTGCTACCTCAGCACAGGCCTCTGGCTATGCCTAATGTCTTGGACATACTAGATGGGGTACTCTGAGGCCTGCCTTAACCCAGATTCTCTACCTCCAGCCCCAGTCAAGCCTGACAAGGTACTACACTGTTCCTGACTCACACCAATTTTTATGCAAAAGCCATGCTGCTGACCCAGAAACCATCTCAGAGGGCCCCAAGGGAATTAAGGCCTCCACTGCTAAAAATCCATTACCTTCTGAGAGAGATTCCAGATCCTTAGAAAGGTGGGGAAAAAAGGTATATACCTCTGCTACCTTAAACATGAGGGCATTAAACTGTCAGTTCCATATGCTAAAGTGCCAACAGTTTTTGTTATCGCAATTGAAAAGTAAAATGTCACAACCTGAACAACCAGACTTGAAGGAGTTGCAGGATTTGATGCATAGTGCAGAACAAGTGGGTAAACATACCTTACAATGTGGTTTTGATGCTCTAGAGGCCTCATGTAGAGCTGCTGTTACAGGATCAGTCATACGTAGACATGCCTGGCTCAAGGAACAAACCTTGAAAGATCATGTAAAAGCTAAATTACTAGATGCCCCTCTACAAAAGGATGTATTATTTGGTGCTAATGCTGAGGAGGTATTAAGGAAAATGGAGGAAAAGGCTAAATCAATGCAAACTGTGAGATTTTCTACAGGTACAACCCCCACGTTTCAGTAGACATTTGCCTTCCAAAAATTGGTCCTTTCCAGCCACGGACAGACCCCAAAGAGGTAGATACAGGCGCCCGAGAGGCAGAGGGCAATCCCAAGGATCGTTTAGAGGCAGACAATGGCAAGCACCTACACAGAGGTGCTTAGGATAACTCGCAACCATTCAGAAAGCAAGCCCAATGACTTTCCCCTTTGCATGCCAAGCAAGACTCAAATGGCAGCACCCTTAGGCGGAAAACTGGCATTATTTTCAAAAAATTGGCATATTGTCACAAAAGACAAATGGATCCTGGACATTATAAACAGAGGCTGCAGATTCCACTTTCACACCCTTCCAAAAATGAGAGGCATGCCAAACCTGCCACACAATCAAAGGGCAGAGGCACAAAGACAAATTACAGATCTCATAGACATGAAAGCTATTCAAGAGGTACCTACGCACGAACAAGGTCAAGGTTTTTTTATTCCAGACTATTCCTGGTGCCAAGGAAGGGAAAAGATTGGAGACCTATTTTGGACCTATCTTGGACCTATCCATCCTAAACACATTTCTACTCGTACCAAAATTCAAGATGCTCACTCTACAGCAGCTTCTTCCCATGCTGGGCAAGGAGTCTTGGCTGGTAACATTAGACCTCAAGGAGGCATACCTGCATGTCCCAGACAAAATTGCAGAAGATACCTCAGATTTCTTGCAGGTTCAACCCATTATCAATTCTCTGCATTGCCCTTTGGCTTATCTACTGCGCCCAGAGTATTCACGAAATGCCTGGCATCAGTAATTGCCTACTGCAGACTTCAAGGGATACAAATATACCCCTATTTGGACGACTGCCTGATCTAAGTGGACAGCAAACGCATTCTTCTGAAACATCTGGTTTATGTAATAATGTTGTTGAATTCTCTGGCATACACAGTCAACAAAAAGAAATCAAGGCAAATACCCTCTCGGAAAATAATTTTCCAGGGTGCCAACTTGGACACACACACCCAGATGGCCTACCTCACGCCAGAGAAGCAGGGGCAACTAACTCAATACTTCAGAGCACTAGCAAATTGCACCAGGCTGACTGCAAGGAAAATCCTGCAGGCTCTGGGATTCATGGCATCTTGCATCTTACTAATCCCATGTGCAAAGCTGCATATGAGGAAACTTCAATGGTACCTGAAAAACCTATGGTCTCAACACAGCCATAGTTTGGAAACAATAATACCACTAATTCCATGTCTTCAAAAGGAATTTCTGTGGTGGGCTCAAGCATGCCAAACCAACGCAGGTCTCCCATTCAGCAAGCCTCAAGCAAATCAAGTCATCACAACAGACTACTCGGACTACGCTTGGGGGGCGCACATGACAGATCGGTGCATTCAGGGCAAATGGTCCCAAAAAGAAAAGCACCTTCACATCAATCAAAAGGAAATGCTAGCAGTAATAAATGCTATTATAGCTTTCAAAGACCTTCTGCAACCAGGTCAGCTATTGATAAGAACGGACAACACCACAGTAATGTGGTACATAAACAGGGAGGAACACATTCATACCCCCTATGCAGATTGGCCATGTCACTTTGGAACATGGCCATGGACTTACAAATCGAACTACAAACACAGTACTTGCCAGGCAAGGAAAACACGCTGGCAGACAACCTAAGCAGAAATATGACAGATCCACACGAATGGAAGTTGCATCCTCAAGTTTTTACAGAGATAATCCAAGCATGGGGAAGGCCAGACCTAGATCTCTTTGCCTCTCACAAAAATCACCAATTGACAAAGTTCTGCTCAAGGATTTTTCATCCAAAGGCCTGGAGAGTGGACACTCTCTTTCAGTTGGACATCAATGACAGTTTATGCCTTCCCACCTCTTCCTCTGCTGCCCAAAGTTCTATTGAAAACCAGAGCAGACAGACCAAAGATGATTCTCATTGCTCCAGACTGGCCAAGACAACACTGGTACCCACTCCTGAGGAGCCTGATGCATTCACCACCATGGACCCCTGCCTCTAATGCCTCTTCTCCTGACTCAGTACAGCTTCAAAACTCTTCAGTCAGCTAAAAACACTCAATCTAGCCTTATGGAAGATTCCTTAACATCACAACAGACCCTACTCTCCAAGGAGGTGCAGGATGTCATTTTGGAGGCCAGAAGGCCGTCTACTAGAAAAGCTTACTCCGCAAAATGGAAACGGTTTTGTATCTGGAATGAGAAAAAAGGCCAGGATCCTGGAAAACTGAATTTACCTCAAATATTACAGTATCTAGCTGAGCTCCTAAGCAGTGGACTTTCATTCTCCTCCATCAAAATCCATGCCTCAGCCATTTCTGCAGAATACAACACTGATCCACCCTTATTCTCTCACCCCCTCAAGACAGTTCCTCAGAGGGGCTAAGAATCTAAAACCCCCAAGGAAACAACCAATACCTGCCTGGGAATCTCAATTTCATTCTGGAAAAACTGACCTTGCCTCACTTTTGAGCCAGCTGCCTCATCAGATTTGCAATATTTGTCCTGGAAAACAGCTTTCCTTCTGGCTATTGCCTCAGCTCGTAGAGTTTCAGAACTACAAGCTCTCATGGCTGTGCAGCCTTTTATCATCTTCCATCAGGACAGAGTTTCATTACGAACCAACCCGTCCTTTATGCCAAAAGTGATATCCAGGGTAGCTTTGAATCAGGCCATACACTTACCTACCTTTTAAACTAATCCTCAAAACAAAGGGGAGAGATTACTACATTCCTTGGACATCCACAGACAACTGCGTTATTATATGGACAGAACAAAGCCTTTCATAAAATCAGATCAGCTCTTTGTGTCCTATGCTATAGGAGCTCAAGGAAAGCCAATTTCCAAACAGACAATCTCAAAATGGATAGCCCATTGCATACGCTTTTGCTATTCTTTTCATGGCAAAACTGCACCTACAGACATCAGATCTCACTCCACAAGGGCCACGGCTACCTCTGCAGCCTTTCTTAGAAGAGTTCCTACCAAAGATATTTTAGAAGCAGCCACTTGGAGTTCTGTGCATACCTTCTCCAAGCACTACCACCTTCCGCTATACTCCAAATCTAGAGCAGGCTTTGCCACTGCAGTCTTGCAGGGCATTCTGGCTCCTCCTAGTTCCACCTACTGCCTACCACCCCTTTCTTAGCTTTGGGATTCTACCAATCTGTTATGACTGCAGCTGTATGCACGATGAACATAGTACAGTTTTGTACCTACCATAAATGTAGATGTTAGAGTGCTAATACAGCTGCAGTCCAGGTTTCCCTCCCTCCTTCCCCTCTTGGGACAGGCCTATTGGCTAACATATCCTCATGCAACCAAATTGGGGTATTCGTTCATGATGTATTTGCTTGCACTACTGTATTTTGATTATATGGCATTGCTTTATTACACAAATTTATGTATTGCCTTCCTTCTGGAGGCACCTGACATCTGGGGCAAGAAAAACTGAAGAAAATGGCGTTGGCTGGATGTCCTTCAAGGATGCATCTGCAGTCCTTACAAATGGGTTGTCCTGTCGTCAGGCAGCCCTTCGGTCGGCCAGATTCCAAAGTCTGGGTCTGGCCTCGGCTGATGTCGTCATAGCTGCAGTTGTTCGTATAAAGGTATCAGACGCCATCTTCCTCCATCTTTCTTGCGCAGAAGCTGTTCGCAAGTGCGGTCGGTCAGAACCAGAGATTACTACGAAGACTTCTAAAAGCTAAGTACCCGTTGGGGACTCTTTCTTGCCTCAGCATATCAGAAAAAGTGAATAACTGTTTAACTCGTGGGAAACAAATACCTCATAAAGACTTACTGCTTACCTTGTTTAGGCCCAGACGCAGCTTGTCTAGCCTGTGCTTCTTTCAACCGGGGGACACACTTAGTCGTCGGGTGCTGAGAGAGAGATTTTCTTCTCGCTTTGCTTCACATTATGCGCGCCTACCTTGATACGACAAAAGCTCAAAAAAAAAAAAAGGAAGGACCGACAATTAAGCCAACCCGCAACCCGCAAATCATGAGGCTGAAACCGAGTCCATGGTTCTTCCTTCAGCCGAAAGCTTACCTCCTACCGAGGCCTCATCCAGCATGGTTGAATCTGCTACTGAAATCCCATCCGCTCTTGCAGGTTCTCAGGATTTATCTGATAACTATCCCTTTGGATATTTCTACCCCTGCACGTGGAGCTGCTAGGCCACCTGCATCCATGTCGATTAAGGCCTTTGCCAGGGCTAAACCAGCAAAATCTGCCAAAACTGTGCCTGCTAAGACCCCCTCTCACAGGCCTAGCTCTAGTTCACAAATGCTTAGTCTAGCAGAGGATCTCATTTCTTTGATCGGGGATCCCAACCACACCCAGACAGGGCCTCTCACCCACCTCCAGAGAAGAGGCCTCCCTGATCCAGTTTCTTCAGATGACTCCTCTGATGAATCAGATAATTCAAACCCTCAGAGGGCCTTTTCTCCTTATGAAGACTCTGATGCTGAAGAGTCCATTCCTTCTGTCTCCGCCTGAGGAATTTTCCTTTGGGAAACCTTGCATGCTATGAGGGAACAATTTCAATGGCAGGGCCAGGATTTTTCAGACTCTAGGAAAAGGCTTAGAACCTTTTTTGCATTTGCCACAGCATAGGCCTTTAGCCATTCCTCCAGTACTTACTGTTGTGGATGATGCATTTAATGATGTTTGTACTGCTCCTGATTCTCTTCCTCCGGCCTCTGCTAAGCCCGATAGGTACTACAGGGTTCCGGACACACATTATCATTTGTATAAGGCTCCTTTTGCAGATCCTGAAACTATCTCCCAGGGACCCAAGGCTGTAGCAGCTACCTCTGCCAAAAAGCCCCTCCCGTTTGAAAGGGAATCTAGGGCCTTAGAGAGATGGGGTAAAAAAGTTTACACTTCTGCTACTCTTTCAGCTAGGGCTTTGAACTGTCAATTCCACATGATTCAGTATCAGGAATTTGTTAGACCAGTTAACTAAAAAACTGTCCTCGGATGAACCATTAGACAAAAAATCTGTTCAGGAAATGGTACATAACATTCAACAGGTCAGTAATCATCCCTTAAATTGCGGCTATGATGCACTGGAGGCTTCCTTTAGATCAGCCATGACTGGTACAGTGATCAGAAGACATGCATGGTTAAAAGAGCAGTCCTTACCAGACCATGTTAAATCAAAGCTCCTAGATGCTCCCATGGATAAGCTCAATTTGTTTGGCTCCCCTGCACAACAGGTGCTGAAGAAGGTGGAAGAGAAAGCAAAATCTGTCCAGACAGTCAAGGATTTCTTGCAGGTCCAGCCTCCAAGGTTTAGCAGGAACTGGCCTTCCAAGAATTGGTCCTTTCCAGACACCTCCAGAGCTCAGAGAGGCAGGAATAGGCTCAGAGGCAGGGGTCAATCCAGAGGTGCCTACAGGGGCGTCAGTGGCAGGCTAACAACCAGCGAGGTACAGCCACAGATCCAGCCACCACCACTTCCACAGGACAATCACAGTGACTTGGCTCTGGCACGCCTACCAGAGAACAACTAGAAGCACCCTTAGGCGGAAGCTAGCCTTATTTTCAGTAAACTGGCATTACATCACAGGAGACAAATGGATTTTACAGACAATAGACCAAGGTTACAGGTTTCACTTCCATTCTCTACCAAGGAAGAGGAATGCCAAACCTACCTCCAAATCAGAAGACAGAAGCTCTAAAACAAATAACTCACTTACTAAGGATGAGAGCTGTAGAAAAGGTACCATCTATGGAACAAGGGCAAGGATTTTACTCCAGACTCTTCCTGGTACCAAGAAAAGAAAACCAATGGAGACCTATTCTCGACCTGTCCGCTTTAAACACATACCTCATTGTTCCAAAATTCAAAATGCTGACCCTACAGCAACTTCTTCCCATGCTGGGCAAGGAGTCTTGGCTGGTAACTCTAGATCTCAAGGAGGCATACCTGCATGTCCCATACGACCAAATTGCAGAAGATACCACAGATTTCTTGCAGGATCAGAGCATTATCAATTCTCAGCATTGCCCTTTGGCTTATCTACTGTATTCACGAAATGCCTGGCATCAGTAATTGCTCATTGCAGGCTTCAGGGAATTCAAATCTACCCTTACCTGGACTACTGCCTGTTACAAGCGGACAACAAAAACAAATTAACAAAAGACTTGAAAAGGGTCATTCATCTACTGCAAGCCCTGGGATACACAGTCAATATAAAAAAGTCAAGGCTGATACCATCCCAAAGGATAACCTTCTTGGGTGCAGATCTGGACACATCAAAACAAATGGCATTCCTAACAGTAGAAAAACAGGAGCAACTCCCTCTACTTCATGGCATTAACAAAGCAGAACCAGCTAACAGCAAGAAAAGTCCTGCATGGCATCCTGCATAATATTGATTCCACATGCCAGACTACATATGAGAAAGTTACAGTGGTACCTAAGGAATTTATGGTCTCAGCACAAGCACAGTCTAGAAACCCAAATTCCAATAATTCCATGCCTGAAGCAAGAATTCCAATGGTGGGTTCAGGCCTGTCAATCAAACGAAGGACTGCCCTTCCACAGCACTCAACCAAGCCAGACCATCTGCATACAAGGCTTATGGACTCAAGACCAGCTGCACACACATAAATCACTGGCAATTCAGACATTCAGAGGGTCAACTGTTGATAAGGACGGACAACACCACAGTTATGGTACATCAACAAACAGGCACACATTCATACCCTCTATGCCGGATGGCAATGGACCTCTGGAATGTGGCCCTGAGCTTCAGCATTCAGTTACAAGCAATTTTTGTGCCAGGAAAAGAAAATATACTAGCAGACATCCTAAGCAGAACTACCACGGATGCCCACGAATGGATGCTGCATCCGGACATCTTCAAAACCATTACAGGGAAATGGGGACTACCAGAAATAGACTTATTTGCATCCCCACACAATCACCAACTGAAAAAATTCTGCACGAGGACGTACCACCCACTTGCTTGGAAAGTGGACTCCCTATCTTTCAGTTGGAAAAACCTGACAGCATATGCATTCCCACCTCTTTCTTTGATGCACAAGGTGCTATTGAAGATCAAAGAAGACCGTCCAAGGATCATCCTGATAGCTCCAGACTGGCCAAGACAACATTGGTACCCATTACTGAGGAGTATGTGTCGGGAACAAATATGGCCTCTGCCCCTAGTTCCCTTACTGTTAACACAGAACAACTTCAAAACCCTACATCCAAACCTGAAAACACTGCAGCTGGCTGCCTGGAACATTGCATAAGACCAAATAACCCAGCTTTATCTCAAAGGGTTAAAGACATTATCTTGGAGGCTCGCAGGCCCTCAACAATAAAAAAATATTAAGCAAAATGGAAAAGATATCTCATTTGGAGTACTGCAAAAGGAGAAAATGTGTCACTGGTAAACATAGCTAACATCCTGGAATACTTGGCAGAGCTCTTCCACAATGGCCTGTCCTATTCTTCCATTAAGATTCATGCATCAGCTATTTTAGCAGAATGCAACTTGGATTCTCCAGTCTTCTCACATCCTCTGCTCAGGCAGTTTCTGAGAGGAATTAAAAATGTAAAACCACCTAGGAAGCCACCATTGCCAGCATGGGACTTGAACTTTGTGCTAGAAAAGTTGACACTCCCTCCTTTCGAGCCAGCAGCAACAGCAGAATTACAGTACTTATCATGGAAAACTGCTTTCCTGCTTGCAATCACTTCAGCAAGAAGGGTTTCTGAACTACAGGCATTAATGGCAGTACAGCCCTTCCTGATCTTCCATCAAGATAGTGTGTCCATGAGAACTAATCCTACTTTTATGCCAAAGGTGGTCTCCAGAGTATCTTTAAACCAGGCTATCCACCTGCCTACATTCTTCCCCAACCCACAGAACAGGGGAGAAAGACTGTTGCATACCTTGGATGTACATAGACAATTACATTACTACCTGGACAGGACCAAGAGCAATAGAAAAACTGACCAGCTACTGGTAGCATATGCAACAGGAATGGAAGGAAAAGCAATTTCAAAACAGACAATCTCTAAGTGGATAGGAAATTGCATTAGATTTTGTTACTCCTACCATGGGAAGAAAACTCCAGAAAACATCAGACCTCACTCTACAAGGGCTACAGCCACTGCCACAGCTTTTTTACGAGGAGTGGCTACCAAAGACATTTTAGAGGCTGCTACTTGGAGCTCCGTGCATACATTTGCCAAGCATTATAATTTACCCTTATACTCCAGATCCCGAGCAGGTTTTGCCACTGCTGTTTTGCAAGGGATCTTAACTACACCATAATCTTATTACTCCTCCTCCCCCAGTTTGGCTATGGTATTCTACCCATTTGTAAGGACTGCAGATGCATCCTTGAAGGACATAGTACAGTTTTGTACCTACCATAAATGTAGATGTCCGATAGGCATGCATCTGCAGTCAGGATTACCCTCCCTCCTTCCCCTCTGAGGTACTCCTAGGTTATTTACCCATCTTCTAGCTAGCTGGGGGAATCTATTATGGTGTATTTGTTTGTATATATGTATATACATGTTTATTTTTATTTGCTCTCTCTTATTTGGAAACTTTTGCAATTATCCAAATTTAGCCTTCCTAGAGGGTACCTGGCATCTGGGGCAAGAAACACTGAGGAAGATGGCATCGGCTGATACCTTTATACCCGAACAACTGCAGCTATGACATCGGGTGAAGTGTGACATCAGCCGAGGCCAGACCCAGACTTTGGAATCCGGCCGACCGAAGGGCTGCCTGACGACAGGACAACCCATTTGTAAGGACTGCAGATGCATGCCTGTCGGACATCTACATTTATGGTAGGTACAAAACTGTACTTTCTTTTATACCCCTGTCGCACTGACATCAGGGAAGAAGCGACGACAACCGATGCCGGACCTAGACTTTGGAATTCGGCCGACCGAGGACCCGCCTGACGGCAGGAGAACCCATCTGTTATGACTGCAGCTGTATTAGCACTCGAACGTCTACATTTATGGTAGGTACAAAACTGTACTTTCTTATGTACTCCCCCCCCCCCTCCAAGAAAAAAGGAAATTGAGGGCTTTGGGCAGGTACTTCAGCAACATTTGCTCTCAAAGTGCTGAACTGCTGGGAATTGACCAAAGTACTCAGTCTCTCTCTCTGGTACCTTACCAGCGAATGTTTAAAAAGCTTTTAGCTCCCAACCATACCTCTCAACCTGGAAACATCAAAAATCTGGACAGGGCCTATGAAAAATAGGTACAAATCTGTATGCTGATTAACATCTAATTTGCATACGTAATTACGTAACCACACCCACTGCAATGGGAATTGTGGGATACCAACTTTCAAATGCAAACTGAAGAACAAACCACCAAAATATGGCACCATAGTCCCCCTGCAGCCATTCTAATGTCCCATTACTTTGCTATTTCGCCCCATTTACCATAAACACTAATGTGTGCGTACTGCTTTACTTCTGCAATGATTGTTTGGATTTTATTTTTACATTTTTACATTTTGCAGCACAATAATGCACAAACACTAAGACATCTGGTAAACAAAGCAATACTGTTTCTCCTAGACTTGGCATTAAAACTTCTCTGCCTTTGAAACTCACATTCTTTGAAACAGCATTGAAATCCACACCACACCACATCGAAAGAAAATGCATCTGGCCAGTGGTGGATAAAAATTACCTTTGGACTGCTTTCAAATCGTTGGCCCCTTGCACACAAAACAAGAAACATACATGTGTTGTTTTCTTGGCTACACCTTCTTGACTTTATTAAATTATATTCCTTGTATAATACAACACGCTTGTTAGACAGAGCGCATTTTAAATTTGTTTGAACATTTTTCCAGTAGGCTGTACTGTGGGCAATGAAACAAAATGCATGAGCCAATAATGACAAAACTACCCAATTCAAAACATTTCCATCATAAAGTCTACTTCCACATCCAGACTATAAATAGAATGACAGTAGTGTAAGCCATAAGCATCTTGCACAGCTTCTCGCACTTATTTTCAATTTCATTTTTTTGAGGGGGGGGGGGCAAAAGGTCAAAAACCAGGGAGGGACACATTTTTGAACATTGCTTGTATAATTTTGTAAAGTTGCTAGAATAAAATGTGTTATCACCATGCATTTCACTGGCAATTTTTGAACCCAGGACCGTATGTACTACAGTCAGAGCAACATACCACTATGCGTAATCAGCAGCTTCCTGAAAAAGCATTTAGTGAATTCATTTTTTTCACCTCTCATCATAGCTCTCAATCTCACTGCACCTACCCATAAACCTCTGCTCTTACAGTTCTTTTGCCACATCTCCTGTTTTTCTTCAACCATCATCATCCTTTGTTTTTCTCTGCTTCTCTTACAATATTCTTTTTCTATTTCTTTGCAAAATGCAACTACATGTCTATTATACTAGCCTTAGATATCGTTCCTCTGTCAGATGGCAATGTACATCCTTCTGCTATTATCTCAATCCTCACACACACTTAATTATTTTAGAGTTTCTTATTTGGCCAGCAAGAAACAGTGATTAATTTAGCCTTTCTATATAAATTACTTAAGTCTTTACTTCTACCAGTTTAACACAATTCCACATTAGTGACTCTCTCCTCATTGTATTACCCCCTGATATTCAGCAAATACAGTTTTCTTAGCACCTCCATTTGGGACTAAGTTACTGCATAGTATTCTCAAAACGGAGACTCTCTCAGCTGCACATAAATGCTGGATTTGGTTGTCACAAAAGATAAAAAAACAAACGTGAAACCATCCATTCTCAGTCAATAAATAATTTGCTGTGTATCTGTGTTCTCTTATTTTTCATCTTGGTCTTTAAAACTTTTAAACACGTAATATAGGGAGAAATAATTAGTTTTAACACACACTATAGTGTGTGTCTGTTGGTTTGTGTCTCTATCAACTGCTTAGCAGAAAAAAGCCTGGGCAAAGCTCACCTCACACATGGTGGTGGCTAGGGACACACACACACACACACACACACACTTACCTCCCTCTAAATAGACATTGAGCGAAATCAAATCTTCTAAATAAAACTACACTAACTCCTTTCCGGCAGCAAGCTTCTTCTCTTGTAAAGAAATCTACCACAGTAACTCCTTTCCGGCTCTGGTGATTCCCGCTTGCAAAAGCATTTGAACCAGAGCCGGAAAAATGTGCTACGTATGTGCAAGGGAGCATTCCGACAGGCTGGTGGTGTCGACGTCATCGCACACGTGATGACATCAGCACATGAAGCGCGAAAGTTAGAAAAAATAAAAATAAAAGTGCAAATAAATCGGAAATGAAGGGGTGCCACTCGGGAATCGTGGCACCCCATTATTTGGACCCCAAAACTCGGTAAAAACCGAGGAATTCGGGACAGTTGAGAGGTATGCTTCCAACTCCCTACCCTCCAGTCTGTCAAATGTGACCATGCGTCTGCTAACACAGCTGATGGCACTGCTAAGGTGGCAGGCACTGACATTACATTGCGCCAGCATGCCTGGATGCAATTTTGTGGAGGGCTTCAAGACATCCTTTGTCAATTCCCCCTTTGATGGTAATGTGCTTTTTGGACCAAAAGTATAACGCAAGCTGGCCAGGAGTGAGCAGGATGATAAAACCCTCTCTGCCATGGGAATCCGTTTCTCTACCTCAAAGAATTTTATCTAGAAAATGTAGTTCAAGAAGTCATAAGGTTATCCCCACAAAACTTCTGCAGACAGACTTCCCCAGGGCAGTGGAAAATGTAGTTCCCAATGGACTTGGTAGACCCGTATAATCTGAGTTTCTATTATCTTTTCACTAAGAAACCCTACCAGCACTCCTGAAAGATTGTCCCAACTGCTGCACTATGGAGGTAGTTAGGGTGTACTTATCCCTACACCCACAACCCTGGCAAAACATCCCAGCAGTTTCCTGGGTGTTAAGGATAATAACCAGAGGGTACTCTAGTCCCTTTCCTTGCTCACCAGAGGAAGCAAGATTGCCGATGTGCTGCCCAGTCAGAGGAAATATGCAGCAGCAGAGATTACCAAGCTGCTAGAAAGTCATCCAGTAGGTCCCCTGAGACCAATTAGAATCCGGTGTGTATTCCAGGTTCCTTTTAGTACCCAAAAAGATGGGATCTCAGACCAAAATTGGACCAGAGTCATTACAATCAGTTTGTAAAACAGACTGAGGAAGGATGATCAGATGTGTTAAGTGGGTCTCCAGGATGCCTGTTATCGCCTAAAGGTAGAGCTGCAATCCAGGAGGTTTAGTTTCCAGCTGGGAGACTATCACGATCAGTTCAGAACAATGCCCTTCAGTCTCGCCACAGCCCCCAAGGTGTTAACAAATATGGCAGTAGTTGCAGGACATCTCCATCTGCTAGGGATTCAAGTTTTCTCATACTTAAGAGATTGGTTCCTGACTGCTGTGTACAGGGATCTACTGCTACAATATCGGGACCTTTTGCTCTACTTGCTACAGAATCTGGGTGTAACAGTGAATCGCACCAAGAGCCAGTTGACTCCAGCACAACAGATAGAATTCATTGGCTGTCATCTGAACACTTTACAAATAGCCAAGTTACCAAATTACAGACTGCTTTATGTGCATCTAGTTGCCACATAGTTCATCCAGCATCTTCAAGCAAGACTAGTACTTTGTCTACTAGTTCTAATTGCTTCAATGATGGCTCTCGTACCCCTAGCCAGGTTCCACATGACAGTTCTTCAGCAGATCTTTTCATACCAATGATCTCAAAATGCTCACCCTCTCTATTCCAGGATTTGTAACACGTAACTGTGCAAGAATCAGATCAGTTGAGGTATTCTCCATTAATAACAGAAGGCCAGTCATTTTGCTAGGCACAACCACTAGCCACATTAGCCATGGATAATTCTCTTCTGTGATGGGCTGGGGGGTATTTTGAAGCAAGGATGGTCCAGGGAACATCTAGAGGCCAATCTTCACATTAATGTCTTGGATATGAGGGTGGCCCTTCTAGTACTGAGGGCTTTTCACAGCTTTCTCCCCAAGGCTGTGATTTTTGTCCAGACAGTATGGCAGTAGTCTGGTATATCAACAAAGAGTGAGGGGGGGCAATCATATGTTCAGCAGAGAGGCCATGCATGTTTGGCAATTGGCAGTGTGTTAATATAGTTTCCTGTTAGCAATACACATTCTAAGGATCTCCAGTGTTCTAGTGGACAAGCTGAGCAGGTTGATTCTTATGCTTCACAAGTCCCTCAACCAAGCAGTGACAGCACAGATCTTCAGCTGCTGGGGTCAACCTTGCTATGACCTTTTGGCATGCTACCTAAACAAGTGCAGCAGTTACTTTGCCCTGATCCTTCCATAGGGACGAATGCTGTAGTCCACAATTGGCCCCCAGGACTCATCTACGCCTTTCCACCCTTCATAACTAGACTTATTTAGAAGTTCTAGAAGGTGAAGACCAAGAATGGTCCTCGTTGCTGCCTTTTCCCCCAGCAAGTTTGGCTCCTCTTCCTGTAGCCTCATCTAAGTGCATCCTTCCTGGATGTTGGATCATTATCCAGAACTTCTAAGCCACCTGTTAGGAATGCCTCTTCTGGAGCAAAAGTCCATGAGAATAACCGTTTGCTTCCTCAATTTTTAACTATAACCAGCAGTGCCAGTCTTTCTGCTTCAGTGGTGCACATTATTTCAGCTTCTGAAAAGCAATCTACTAAGATTTACCAAAGTTAAATGGAAAAGGTTTTCCAATTGAGCTGTGTGGAAAGATTAGCCCCTTTCTCAGCACTTCTCCCTTCTGCATTGGAGTTTTTGTCAACGTTTTCAAAGCGGGCCCAGCTTTTCTACATTCAGAGTACAGATCGCTATTTCCTGTTTTCACATTGGATAAAATGACACCTCCGTATCTCTGAAATTTTTCAAGGCCTTCCTCAGGGGAATCTTTTTGCTGTAACCCCTAGTTAGGGATTCCATTCCTCCTTGGGATATCACAATTTTGCTACGTATCTTAACTCAAACAACCATCCCCTACTACCTTTCTGAACCAGCAGCTTCATCAGACCTAAAATTCCTTTCATGGAAGACTGTTTTCCTAGTTGCAGTCACTTCAGCGAGATGAATTTAAGCTTGCAAGCCCTTTCTTGTAAGCCTAGTTTTGCATAAAGACAAAGTGGCACTAAGAACTAATGCATCTTTTCTCCCTGAAGTGATATCTGAAGCAAGTCAGAATCAATCTGTTGACCTACCAGTGTTCTTCCCAAGATACTCCATGACGGGGAGTATATACTGTACACACTAAAAGAGGGCTTTCATTGTGGACAAAACCACAGGCTCATTCTACAAGGGTGGAAGCTACCTCTACAGGCTTTATGAATATAATTCCAGTTGATATTTGTTTGGCAGCAAAGTGGTTCACACCTTTGTGTCATAAACTGGATGTACAGTTTAGATCACATTCATCCTTTTGTTCCATCATGTCCTTCCTTGATACTACCCAGGTGATTGGCAGCTTGGGAATCTGTCCCAAAGCTTGAATCATATGAAAGTAGACAACATCTGATACAGAAGTTATGTACTTAGACTAACTATAGATCCATATTGCCTTTTCATCCAGTTCAACAACCTTCCCTCCTTCCAGTTTTCTGATTGACAGCTCCTGGTGACCAGGTAGACCTCACATGAGACCCTGTCTGTTAACAGCTCTCCATGCTGTTGTCTGTCTTTGTGACTTTAATATTTGTATTCCCCCGTTATGGTTCTGGATATATTTTTTAAATGGTGCATCTGGAAATTCGATCTGAGGTACTAAGGTGCAGTTGGAGAGTCATAGCCTCGGATCTGAAGGTTCAGAATAGACGCCGAGGTAGGATCTGACAACCCAAAGGCTGAACAAGATGAAAATAAGAGCACGGATTTGTCATTATGGTAAGTACGTAACTTTCATTTCTGCTAGAGGAAGAGGGCCCTTACAGACCCATTCTGGATTTCAGTCCTCAGCCCCTTCTTAACAGTGCTAAAATTCAAAATCTCTCCATTTGCGTCTTCCTATTCTTCCACAGGCTGTCTTGGTGACCCTGTACCTCAAAGATGTTGACCTACGTATTCCTGTTCGTCCAGATCACAGAAAAGTTTAAACACTGTGTCTTAGAATTTAATTTTTTCTGCTTTATCCTTTAGTCTTTCTGCAGTCCCGAAGGAAAATGCTTAGACCCTGATGTGGTGTTCTATAGGCTCCAGAGTGTTCACGTATACCCTTAACTAGACTTTTCTTCTGCAGGCCTCTTCAAAAAAAAAAAAAAAAGCGTCCACAGGATCTCAGCTTTACTATGGACCACTCTTCCTTCATCTAGGTTTTACCCTAAACTTGAAAAAATAAGATGTCCTCCTGTTGCTGTGTTGCAGTATTCTTAGTGTGGGATTCCTTGCGTCAGGCAACCCGAACATCGACTCCTATACAAAAACTTAAGGCTGGCCGCTGTAGGTGCATGGGACGTCACACGTAGGGCCATAAACCAGGGACCTTAAATGTGACGTCTGCATGCACAGACCTCAGAACTTTTCAGCCCAGTCGACATCACATTGATCGCTTTGCTCCTCTACTCGAAGACTTCTAAAGCTAAGTACCCAGTTGGGGATTTTTGCCTTTAATTGCTTGAGCTTGGTTTGCTGTAGTTACCATTAGCTGAGGTCAGCTAAGAAGGGTAAATGCCAATGCGGGCACCAGATACCCCATAAAGATACGCACGACTATTGTCTCATTTTTGTCTAGGCTGGGAGCATGACCATACCGCTTGCTCCATTTGTCAATCTTTTGTACCCAAGACCCTCCGTAGCCATCTGGCCACCCTTAAATTATGCTTGGAAAACCAGAGGCTCAAAAAACTTGCGTTCGGGATGGATACTGAATCGGCAACTCCGACAGAACCACCACAGAAAAAGGCCAAGGTTTCCAGGCCTACTTCCTCTGCCTGTCCGACATCAGATCCGATGTAGGGGTTGAGGGACATCTGACAGAACCATCTATTTTGGCTCCCCTCAAGGAAGCAGCTTCAGAAGTTATGGCCAGTGCATCCGCTGAGACAGCCCTACCAGTGTCAAGGGAGAACCAGATATAGTCAGACAACCGACCAATATATCATTGCCTGAAACCTGTACAGTTTCCCAGGCTCCTTCCCTAAGGCCTACGCACGTAAAAAAAAAAAAAAAACTGACTCCACTTTCTGGAGTAGTCCCAGACTGGCAATTTTTTACCAGCTCTTTGATGCAGGCCTTGATTCCCCTTCGGCCCACAGCCACTTCCCCTTCCACTATTCCAGTGCTTAGTCCCAAGCCTGCTTCTGCCACTTCTCTCCCTTTGCCCTACTGCCCAAAAAGGAGAGGAAGAACGGGCACCTACTAATCTGATGAATCAGTCTCCCATTCTTCATAAATTGCCTCCCCTCTTGAATACTATTCCCCAGATGGAGATTCCATAGAAGGTGACTCTCCCCCAGAGGACATCACATTTAGGGAGACTATCACAAAAATGAAAGAATACTTTTAAATGGGACACTTCCCAAATGACTGACACTCAAAGAAGGTACTTTGAACTCCTCCAAAGTGGAATTTCCTTCGCCCTCAGCCATCCCACCTGTCATCCCTGCCTACCTTGATGCTTTCACCTCCGTATCAAAGAATGCAGATTCACAACCCCCAGCCCCTAAGAGACCTGACAGGTTTTACAGAATTCCAGATGAACAGAAATTCCTAGTAAAGTCACCCCTGGCAGACCCTGCTGTAATTGCTGTATCCCCTGATAAGTAATCTAGACAGATTCCTTCAGTATCTATTCTGCCCACTGATCAGGATAGCAAAAGCATGGACAGGATAGGAGAAAAGGTTTACATCTCCTCCACCCTAGCCTTCTGAGCTGTCCACTATCAAATCCATATGATTAAATATGCCTTGGGACCTAGTCTCACAAGCCTCTACTCTCTTGGCATCCACCCCTGATTGTCCCACCAAATCTGAGATGGCATCTAAACTGTCCCTGGCTTCTCTGGTAGCCAGACATTCTGTTAGATGCAGATGTCCTTCATGGATGCATCTGCAGTCATAACAAATGGGTTGTCCTGTCGTCAGGCAGCCCTTCGGTCGGCCGGATTCCAAAGTCTGGGTCCGGCTCGCTGATGTCGCACTTCACCCGGCGTCATCTCTGCTGGTCTTCGGTATAAAGGCATCAGCCGACGCCATTTTCTTCAGTCTTTCTTGCCGTGGCCAAGCAGAAGCTGTTCGCAAGTGCCGGTCGGTCAGATCCAGAGTTTCCTACTACCGAATACTACTTCGAAGACTTCTAAAAAGCTAAGTACCCCATTGGGGACTCTTTCTTGCCTCAGCCGAAGTCAGAAAAAGTAAATAATTGTTTAACTTGTGGGAAACAAATACCTCATAAAGATTTCCACTCTTACTGCCTACCTTGTTTAGGCCCAGACCACGACGTAGCTGCCTGTCTAGCCTGTGCTTCCTTCAACCGACGAACGCTTAGGCGTCGGTCTGAGTTTGCAGAACAGTTTTTCGGCTCAGATTTTGCGTACATTATGCCGTCGGATCTTCCGACTACCCAAATAGTTAAAAAAACGCAAAGAAAAAGACCGACACTCGCGGTCTGCGGTTTCGGCCGAAACCACGGATAAGCAAGCCGCGAGTGTCTCGGTTTCGGCCGAAACCGAGAAAACCGGTCAATCCTCAGCCGAATCCATGACTACTACCGAGGCTCCTGCTACTTTAGTTGAATCGGCCTCTGACATTTTGCCTACTACTGTGGCTTCCAGTGACTTATCTGACACCATCCCTTTGGATGTTTCTACCCCAGCACGTGGTGCTGCTAGGCCTCCCGCAGCCATGTCTATCAAGGCCTTTGCCAGGGCCAAAGCAGCCAAAACTGTTAAAACAGTGCCTGTTAAGGCCTCCTCACACAGACACACTTCTAGCTCTCAAATGCTTACTCTGGCAGAGGATTTAATCTCCTTAATTAGGGGATCCCAATCTCAACCAGAGACCTCCCAGCCTCCAGAAAAGAGACCTAGGACAGAGCCACCCCAGCAAGAGTGCTCTGATGATTCTTCGGAGGACTCACACGCTACAGACCAGCCAGAGGCTCCTTTTTCCACTTATGAAGACTCCGATGCTGATGAATCCATTCCATCTGCCTCTCCACCAGAGGAATTTTCCTTTGGGGAAACCTTACATGCCATGAGAGAACAATTCCAATGGCAGGGACAAGATTTCTCAGATTCAAGAAAAAGGCTTAGGACCTTTCTGCACTTACCACAACATAGGCCCTTAGCTATACCTCCAGTTTTGCCTGTTGTGGATGATGCATTTAATGATGTTTGCACTGCACCTGATTCTTTACCCCCAGCCCCTGCCAAACCAGACAGATTTTACAGGGTGCCACACACTCATCACCACCTTTTCAAGGCCCCACTTGCAGATCCCGAGACTATCTCCCAGGGGCCTAAGGCAGTAGCTTCTACCTCAACAAAAAACCCTCTCCCTTCTGAAAGGGAATCCAGGTCATTAGAGAGATGGGGCAAAAAAGTTTACACCTCTGCTACTCTCTCAGCTAGAGCTTTAAACTGTCAGTTTCACATGATCCAATACCAAGAGTTTATGCTTGATCAGTTGACTAAGAAACTATCCTCTGAAGAATCCTTAGATAAGAAATATGTCTTAGAAATGGTGAATAACATACAGCAGGTTAGTAACCATTCTTTAAAATGTGGCTATGATGCACTGGAGGCTTCATTTAGATCAGCCATGACTGGCACAGTGATAAGAAGGCATGCATGGTTGAAAGAACAGGTCCTGCCGGATCATGTAAAAGCTAAGCTGTTAGATGCTCCTATGGATAAGGACAGTCTATTTGGTACCTCTGCTCAGGAAGTAATGAAGAAAATGGAAGAGAAGGCAAAATCTGTACAAACAGTTAAGGATTTCTTACAGGTTCAGCCCCCTCGGTTTAGCAGGAACTGGCCTGCCAAAAATTGGACCTTTCCAGACTCCTCAAAGACCCAAAGAGGCAGGAATAGACGCTCTAGAGGCAGAAACCAATCCAGAGGAGGTGCCTACAGAGGACGCCAGTGGCAAGGCAATAACCAGCGAGGCACTGACACAACCACTGCCACTGCAACAGGACAATCACAGTGACTTAGCTCTGACACCGCCTACCAGGGAGCAAATAGCAGCACCTTTAGGCAGAAAGTCAGCTTTATTTTCACAAAATTGGCATTATATCACAAAAGACAAGTGGATTTTAAAAACCATAGACCAAGGCTACAGGTTCCACTTCCACACTTCACCAGTAAAAAGAGGAATGCCAAACTTACCTCCAACTCAAAAAACAGAAGCTCTAAACCAGGTAGCTCAACTAACCAAGATGAGAGCTGCGGAAAGAGTACCAGTAAATCAACAGGGAAAAGGATTTTACTCCAGACTCTTTCTAGTCCCAAGAAAAGAGAAATCTTGGAGACCCATTCTCGATCTGTCCGTCTTAAACACATACATCATCGTTCCAAAATTCAAAATGCTGACCTTGCAGCAACTTCTTCCCATGCTGGGCAAGGAGTGTTGGCTGGTGACTCTAGATCTCAAGGAGGCATACCTGCACGTCCCCATCCGACCAAATTGCAGAAGATACCTCAGATTCCTTGCAGGATCAGAGCATTATCAATTCTCAGCATTGCCCTTTGGCTTATCTACTGCGCCCAGAGTATTCACAAAATGCCTGGCATCAGTAATCGCTCATTGCAGGCTACAGGGAATCCAAATCTATCCATACCTGGACGACTGCCTACTACAAGCGGACAACAAAGACAAGCTGACAACAGATTTACAAAGGGTCATTTGCTTACTACAAGCCCTGGGATACACAGTCAATTTAAAAAAGTCAAGACTGATTCCATCCCAGACAAGAACATTCTTGGGTGCAGAATTGGACACAGTAAAACAAATGGCATTCCTGACTGCAGAAAAACAAGAACAACTTCCTCTCTACTTCTTGGCATTAACAAAAAAGAACAAGTTAACAGCAAGAAAAATACTACAGGCCTTGGGCTTCATGGCATCATGCATAATCCTGATTCCCCATGCCAGACTGCATATGAGAAAGCTACAGTGGTACCTAAAGAATTTATGGTCTCAACACAGGCACAGCTTAGAAACCGAAATACCACTAATAGCATGCCTGAAACAAGAGTTCCTATGGTGGGCACAAGCATGCCAGTCAAATCTAGGCTTGCCCTTCCAAAACTGTCAAGCAAACCAAACCATCACAACGGACGCCTCAGACCGAGGCTGGGGCGCACACATGTTGGACAAGTGCATACAAGGATTGTGGACTCCAGACCAGCTGCACCTGCACATAAACCAAAAAGAAATGCTGGCAGTAAAACTAGCAATCCAGAAATTCAGGCCATTCCTCAAAGAAGGCCATTTAATGATAAGGACAGACAACACCACAGTCATGTGGTACATCAACAAGCACGGGGGCACTCATTCATACCCCCTATGCAGAATGACTCTGGACCTTTGGAACATGGCTCTGAGCTACAACATCCAGTTACAGGCAATATTTGTGCCAGGAAAAGAAAACACCCTAGCAGACATGTTAAGCAGAACCACCTCGGATGCTCACGAATGGATGCTGCACCCGGACATCTTCAAGGCCATCACAAAGAAATGGGGAATGCCACAAATAGACCTGTTCGCATCCCCACTCAACCACCAGCTCAGGAAATTCTGCACAAGGACGCCCCACCCACAGGCATGGAGGGTGGACTCTCTATCCTTCAGTTGGAAAGGCCTAATAGCATATGCATTCCCACCTCTTCCTTTAATGCACAAGGTACTTCTGAAAATCAAAGAGGAGCGCCCAAGGATAATCCTGATAGCTCCAAATTGGCCAAGACAACACTGGTATCCTTTGCTGAGGAGCATGTCACAGGGGATAATGTGGACAATACCCTTGATACCTTTGATGTTAACTCAGAACAACTACAACATCATGCATCCAAACCTAAAAACCTTACAACTGACTGCCTGGAACATCACTTAACAACTAACCCAGACTTATCACAAAGGGTTAAAGACATTATCCTTGAAGCCCGAAGACCTTCAACAAGAAGGAACTATGCAGGAAAATGGAAAAGGTTTGTCACTTGGAGTGCTGAAAGAGGAAAAGATGTGTCAAACATAGACATTGCTAACATCCTGGAGTATTTGGCAGAGCTCCTACATACAGGCCTGTCCTATTCCTCCATCAAGATACATGCATCAGCTATTTCTGCAGAATACAGCTACGATTCACCTGTCTTCTCACATCCTCTACTCAGGCAATTCCTCAGAGGGATAAAGAATGTAAAACCTCCTAGGAAACCTCCATTACCAGCATGGGACTTGAACTTTGTGTTAGAAAAGTTGACACTCCCACCTTTTGAACCAGGAACAACAGCAGATCTGCAGCACCTATCATGGAAAACTGCTTTCTTACTGGCAATTACCTCAGCAAGGAGGGTTTCTGAACTACAGGCCTTAATGGCAGTGCAACCCTTCCTAATCTTCCATCAAGACAGGGTGTCCATGAGAACTAATCCTACATTTATGCCTAAGGTGGTATCCAGAGTATCTTTAAACCAGGCAATCCACCTACCTACCTTCTTTCCCAACCCACAGAACAGGGGGGAAAGACTGCTACATACCTTGGATGTACATAGGCAGTTACGCTACTACCTGGACAGAACAAAAAGTAACAGGAAAACTGACCAGCTTTTGGTAGCCTATGCAACAGGAAGGGAAGGAAAAGCAATTTCCAAACAGACAATCTCCAAATGGATAGGAAATTGCATAAGATTCTGTTACTCCTACCATGGAAAACCAATGCCACAGAACATAAGACCTCATTCAACAAGAGCTACAGCCACTACCACAGCTTTCTTACGAGGAGTGGCAACCAAGGACATTACTGAGGCAGCTACTTGGACCTCCGTGCATACATTTGCCAAGCATTACAATTTACCTCTATACTCTAGATCCCGAGCAGGGTTTGCCACTGCTGTACTGCAAGGGATCCTAACTACACCATAATTTTTCCTACCTCCACCCCTAGTTTGGCTATGGTATTCTACCCATTTGTTATGACTGCAGATGCATCCATGAAGGACATAGTACAGTTTTGTACCTATCATAAATGTAGATGTCCGAACTGGATAGCATCTGCAGTCAGGATTACCCACCCTCCTTCCCCTCTGTGGTACTCCTAGGGTATTTACACTCCTAATAGCTAGCTGGGGGGAGTCTCTTATGGTGTATTTGTTTGTATATATGTACATACATGCTTATTTTTGTATTTGCCTTCTACCTTGTCTGCATACATTGGCATTTATCCAAAATTTAGCCTTCCAAGAGGGCAACTGGCATCTGGGGCAAGAAACACTGAAGAAAATGGCGTCGGCTGATGCCTTTATACCTGAAGACCAGCAGAGATGACATCGGGTGAAGTGCGACATCAGCCGAAGCCGGACCCAGACTTTGGAATCCGGCCGACCGAAGGGCTGCCTGACGACAGGACAACCCATTTGTTATGACTGCAGATGCTATCCAGTTCGGACATCTACATTTATGGTAGGTACAAAACTGTACTTTATGATGCAGCAGAGGCCTCTGCTAGGTCTGCTGCTTCTGCATCAGTATTCCACAGATACACTTGGCTATGCCTTCAACCCCTGCCAAAGGAAACCTAGACTCCCCGTTAGACCACAACCTCCTGTTTGGTAAACAGTCTGCAGACCTGTTAAAAAACCTGCAGGAAAAAAGAGCTTCAGGACATCAAGCAACTTGCTTGTGTCCCCATCCCTAAATACTATAGGAACTACCCGACTAAGACCACCTTTGTCAGGGGGTTCCCCTCCTCTGCTACCCCTTCCTCTTCCAGGCATAGGAGAAGGAACCAGGAGGCAGACATCCTCCAGACCAGTTGCTTCACAACCCAAAGACAGCCTTTTCAAGATAAAAGTGGACCCAACAATGCGTGGCTGCCTTGCCCAACTTTCCTTGTCAGCCCGCCTTTCCCACTTCCTCCCCATTTGGAAATCCATCACATCAGACTGCTGGGTACTGGCAGTTGTACAAAATGGATATTTCCTTTCTTGGAAGAAAAAACCCTTCCAAGGTGCATTTCTTTACCCCCCCAAAAAATCAACTCAACCCCTTCCCTCACATATACTGCAAGACCTTCTGAGATTAAGCCCCATAAAACCTCTTCCGCCAGCCCAGGAAGGAAAAGGCTTCTACTCGAGACTTTTTCTGGTCCCCAAAAAAGATGGCCCTTGGAGACCAACACTAGATTTATCCTTTCTAAACCTTTTACTGAAAGTTCCATCATTCAAAATGTTATCCCTTCAAACCATTCTACCTTTACTGCCAGCCCAGGCCTTTATGGCCACACTAGACCTAAAGGAAGCATGTCTCCATATTCCCATAAAACCCTTCAACAGAAAATTCTTGTTTGACTGGGCCCTGCTCTCATTTTCAGTTTACAGCCTTGCCCTTTGGTTTGTCTACTGCACCCAGGGTATTTACAGAAAGCCTCGCCCCAGCCATAACTTTTTGCAGAAGCAAAGGTGTTCAAATCTACCCCTACCTAGACATCCTCATTCTAGCAGAAACAGAGGATACCCCCCAGAATAAACTTGAAGTTCATTACTTGCCTACTTTACAGCTTGGGATTCACCCTCAACCTCCTAAAATCCTTAATACATCAGCAGGACAAGATCTTTCTAGGCTGCAGGATCAGAACAGACCTGATACCGGCTTTCCTTCCCCAGGACAAAGTCCTGTCATGCTCCACTCATTTCCAAATCCTTTTACAGTTTCATAAGATATCTGCAAGAGCATTCCTGCAGATCCCAGGACTCATGGCAGCCACCATCCTGATGCTGTCCCTAACCAGAATGCACATGCAAAAGCTCCTGTGGTACCTGAAAAATGTGTGGTCACAACACCAATATTCCCTAGAACGACCACTTACCCTCCTGCCCTGCCTAAAAGCAGAACTAAGGTGGCAAATCCATCAAATACTTAGGAGCCCAGGCTTTCCACTACAACTACCCTCCCCAACCCAGCATATGCATACAGATGCATCAGACCTAGGGTGGAGGGGGGATACCATGAAAGGTTTCATGGTACAGGAGGCCTGGAATCCTACCCTCCAGTAGAAACATATCAATGTGTGGGAAATTACTGCAGTTCTAGCTCTGAAAGCCTTTCTTCCTATCCTTCAACCGAGCCCACTTCAGATATTCACAGACAACACATTCATGTGGGTGGTATCTCAACAAACAGGGAAGGACCAAGGCCTACCTCCTATGCTGGATAACACTACAAATTTGGGACCTCACCTCCAGGCACAGCTTAACCCTGCAGGCAACATACATCCCCTCTCAGGGCAACAAATAAGTGGATATTCTCAGCAGAATATTCTCTCTACAGCACGAGTGGATGTTGAACAGGGATACCTTTCTAGACATTGTCCACCAGTGAGGCACTCCTCAGGTAGATCTGTTTGCCTCCCCCCAGAACAGACAATTGAAAAAAAAGTCTGCACCAAGGACCATTCTCCACTTGCCTGGAGGGTAGATGTCTTCAGCATTCCATGGAAGGGACAGTTTCTATATGCTTTCCCACCCTTCCTTCTCATTCAAAAAGTCCTGAAAATCAGGATGGACAAACCAAAAATCTTGCTGATGACTCCCTACTGGCCAAAGCAGCACTGGTTCCACTTACTTCTCTCAGTCAAGGGGCAATCACCACAAGTTACCCCTCAAGGTGGACCTTCTAACACAACAAAAGGGAACTCGGATTTATCTTCCCCAGCAGATGTTAGGCCTAACACTCTGGGTGATAAACTTATAATCCCTTTCAGATACCACTACTCAGAGAACGTGGTTTTAGTCCTGAGGGAGTCCAGGGAACCAACTACTAGGAAATCCTACTTATCAAAATGGGAAAGATTCTTCAAATGGTGTCTCCATCAGGACAGGGACCCCTGCCAGGCACAACCCCCCCCCCCCAGTCCTTACCAATGTGTGTGAACTAATTAAGGCTGGTGTAAAAGTCCACCTATCAGCAGTTTCAGCCTGTCTACCCCTTAACTATCTAGGCTAGATGTCAAACTATTTCTGAAAGGTGTCTTGCAGATCAGACCACCAAGAAAACCCATCTCACCCCCCCCCTGGGACCTAAATTTAATTTTGGAAAAACTAACGCTGGCCCCATTTGGACCAGCTAGTGCTGCTACACTTGATGTGTACGTGGAAGACTGTACTGCTGGTAGCTGTTACTTCAGCTAGGAGTGTCAGACTTACAAGCTCTTATGGCTTCCTCTCCCTTCCATAAGGATAGGGTGACCCTACGCACTAACCCTTCCTTCATGCCTAAAGTGGTCAACAAACTGTCCCTACACCAATCAACCAATAACGATGAGAAGATACTCTATTCCCTGGATGTGCACAGACAACTAAGATTCTACCTAGACAAAACTAAGCCCATCAGAAAATCTACCCAACTATTTGTATCCTTTCACCCTAGGGCAAGTCAGTCAACCATATCCTGTTGGATCAGGAAAACTATTTCCTTCCGCTACTCCCACCATGGCAAGCACCTAACCCAAGGGGTAAGAGCACACTCTACCAGAGGCGTGGCAACCTCCAAAGCCTTCCTCAAAGGCCTGGACACAGCTTCCATCCTGGAAGCAGCTATCTGGTCCACAATACACACCTTCACCAAACGCAACAAATTGGACCATGTCTCCAGAGCCTGTGAAGGGTTTTGTGGAATCACCTCCATCTACCTCCACCCCTTCCCTCTAATTAAGCTGTGGTACTCTCTCACATTAAGAATACTGCAACATAGGAATAGAAGGACATGGAATAGTGTAAAATCTTACCATAACCTTAGATGTCCTTCTCTTCCATGTTTCAGTATTCCTTCCACCCACCTTATCCCCCTTTTCACTGCTGACATAACTTTAGGTCACTCTGAAGCTCTACCCTAGATCAGGGGCAGACTAGCCAACACATAACACTTTACACCTCTGGCTGACATCTCTTGTTCTGTATGGGACTGACTGAGCATTTAAGTTCCGAGGTCTGTGCGTGCAGACGTCACATTTAAGATACCTGGTTTATGGCCCTATGTATGACGTCACACGCACCTACAGCGGCCAGGCTTAAGATTTTGTATAGGAGCCAATGTTCAGGTCGCCTGAGGTTGGGGAATCCCACACTAAGAATACTGCAGCATGGAAGAGAAGGACATCTGAGGTTATGGTAAGATTTTACACAATTATTCTATCTGATGTGAATTTTCAGTCTGCCCTCAAATGTTTGTTTCAGATCCTATCCTCTGATTCGACTCTGATGTTACTTTAGTTTGTGGCCACCAAAAAGCTCTCTAGCTTCTCCCTTACCCATAATGCACCAGCCCCTAACATGCTCCAGGTTTTGTGTGCTACTTTTCTTGAAAGACAGTCGGCCTGAGCTATCGAGTTTGTATTGAGATGAGTGCTTTTTTCTTTTAGTTCTCTTCAGCATGTAAATGTATTTTCCCTTACCATTTAGACTGTTAATTCTTTTACCATAGTTGGTATTTTTTGTCTTATCTGTAAGTTTCTCTTTCTGTAGTACATGTTAGTGTAGCTCTTCGTACCATTGGTGGTATTTCTTTTTCACTTCATTACGTTAAAAAAAGAAAGAAAAAACTTATACTTTCTCTGTTTTCTATCTCCTTTTCTATCGTGAGTCGTCATGTCTGGCAAAAGGATCTGCTGGCTTCAAAAAAATGAAAAATGTGGGCATAAATTACCACTTTCAGATGCCCACACTTTGTGTTTATTGTTTAGGCCCTCAACATCTGCAAAAATTCAATTCTAGAGCCATAGCAGGTAGGAAAAATAAACCAATTTTAAAGGGATTGCTTCCATCTTCTTCTGGCGAGGCTATGTTGGAGTTCACCCCCCCAAGACAAAAACTCGAGACCTTGACTAAGTCTCCAGGACCATCCACTTCAACTCCTTTCTCGGAGCTGCCTAAGAAAAAGAATGAGATTGAATCCGAAATCTGTTCAGATCCACTCCCCTTCAGATCAGATGAAAAAATCTTAAGATCCAAGCTCTTTGGATCCAGAGACGATACCGAGAACAAAATATTTTCCATTCTTGGATCCAGTCCTTTTTAGGGTCCCCTTTCTCTTTCTGGAGAGACGTCATTCTAGGTCACCATCCCTTGCCTCATCTCGTTCATCCAGAAGTCTGAGGAAGATGTGGACAGAATGATGAGATTCCTCTTGGCACAGACACAGATGGATGTAGTTCTGGTTGCTACCCCTTTGGGTCAGGGAAAAACCCATCCATTGTTTACACCACCATTGCCTGCTCCTTCTCTGATCTCACCAATTGTTTGTGTCCCTGGAACCAAACCTTCTGGATCTGTCTGGCTCAGATCCAAAGATACCATTATCTTTAGATCCAAAGATTTCTCTGAGCGCACCAGCTCAGGCTACTTCGGAGCCAGATGAGACTGAGCCAAAGCTTCCTTGTCTGGTCTGAGGAGTTGGAGTTGACTCAAAAGTTTTTGGCGTGTCTCTACCCCTCAGAGCTTCAGCATTGGATAGCTCAGCTGCAACGTCCACCTCAGGAAGGGTTGCTCTTGTGGCAGAGGGAGGCAGTGTTCCAGAAGCCTGCCTTCTTGGAGCTGGTCTTTTTTTCTCTCTCCAGAGCACTCTATCTTTGAGGTGGTGAAGAGGGCATTTTCTGTTCCTAAAGGATGGATGGATCCAGCCCCTTCACTTCTCCAATCTCATTCCCAAATGTCTCTGTGCGTAGAGCCACATCATTCTACACCACAGGGCAGGCAGCTCAAAGTATCCAGACCACCCAAAAGGGTCTTAAAATCTCTTCTGACACTTCCTCGGTGGGATGTTCCAGTGATGTTCCTCGGAATAGGTAGTACAAGAAGAGTGTCATTCACTGAGGATGCTGATTTTGATGGACCTACCCCCCTGTCACCTCTGGAAGATATCTTATTTTGAGACATTCTCGAGATCCTTGAGCAGAGAGGTGGTTGGAACTCCAGCAGTCCTTCACTGGAGGAATCAGTATTGCTGGAAACTTTTGGAGCTGGCCAGTCTACTTACTGTGTTACTCCACCTGCCGATGACTTCATTGATTTGGTCTCCAGGCAAGCATGGAAGGAACCCAATTCATTTGAGCCAGTCCCTAAGAGGCCAGATTGGATTCTGGTTATACCTGTTAGGAAGGAATTCTGAAGTAAGGGGGTGCCGGTGCATGCCATGGTGGTGGCGGCAGCCACCAAGAAGGAAGTTGCTGAACAAAGTTCATCTTTTCATCCCCCTAACAGGGAGTCTAGGGTGCTGGACAGATTTGGGAAGCATGTTTGTGTCAGCGACCTTTGCTCTTAGGTCACCAAATTATTTGTCACATTTTACTAGACTACAAATGGAACTGATCAATGAGCTTTCAAAATTCCTTTCCAGGACCATTACTGCTGAGGCTCAATATTCTGTGGCCTCTCAGTCGGCTACCCTTCAATCCATTTCAAATTCAGCCAGGAGGCTTATCTCGCATGTAGCCAAAGGGTCCTCAAGGGCAGTGGTTTCGGCCATATCCATTAGGAGTCATGCCAGGATGTGCTTATGTGATTTTTCAGAGCCTTTCAAGTCCTCGTTCATCAGTGTACCCTTTGATACCGGTTCATTGTTTGGCCAGCAGTGAAGGACACACACTCCAGGCATGAGAATGACAGAAAGACCCCCTCTGCAGTGTGTGTACATTTTTCAACCCCTCAAAAATCTTTTTCTAGTAATCAACAGGCGTGTCAGAATATGTGGTTCACAAAGTCAGAGGGTCCTTTCCAGGACACATGGGGGAGAGTTTCCCTAGGGGGCAGGGGGGAATCTCATGGACAATGATGCCCCCATGGCAGAGGAGTCAAGCAAAACCTGGGGTCCAATGATTCTTTCTCTGATAATACCCTACCAGTGCTCCTGAAAGGAGGCCCAATTGTCCACATCTAGAGGCAGTCGGGGGGCTCAACTATCCCTGCAACAGAGAGCCGGGCTAGAGATAAGAGATAATGGAGTGCAGAGCATTATTTTCAGAGCTTATACAGTTCCCTTTTCCCTTCCATGCTGAACTGTGCCCCAAGTTCCAGATGTTCCACACAGTCAGAGGAAAGCAGCAACAGTAGAAATACAAAAGCTGGTCGAAAAAGTCATCCAAGAGGTCCCACCAGACTAGTTAAAATCTGGAACTTGCTCACAATTCCTTTTAGTGCCAAAGAAAATGGGACTGGAGACCAAATTTGGATTTCAGCACTTTGAACAAGTCAATTTGACAAAGTTTTCGATTGTCACAGTTCAGTCCATTCTACCCTTCCTGGATGTGCTCAGTAGACCTTCAGGATGCTTACTATCACATAAAGATGAACAGACAATCCAGAAGGTATTTACACTTCTGGCTGGGAGCCAGTCACTATCAGTTCAGAGCACTGTGCTTTGTCCTCCCCACAGTCTCCAGGGTGTTCAGCAAATGCATGGCACTGGTAGCAGCTCATTTGAGACTGCAGTGATTCCAAGTGTTTCCATATCTAAACTGACTCATTACCACCCCGATCAAGCATCTACTGATGAGCAAGAGATCCCATTCTTCAGATTTGTTCTCATCTGAGCATAACCATAAATTGAGAAGTCTCAGTTGCAACCAACTGTATAACTTTAGAATTCATAGGAGCAGTCTTAAAGATATCGGTGCCAGCTTCTCTTAATTGTACAGAATGTCAGATTCCAGATCAGGAAAATTTGCAGTACCAAAATTTCAGCCTGATTGATCCTTCAGGCCTTGGGGTCAATGTCAGGTGCCATAATCTTGGTTCCTCTAGCAAGATTCCATATGAGACTTCTTAACTGGATGCTAGCAGCACAGTGGTAGAGTCTTTATCAGCACATGTCAATACAAGTAATTACTCGGGCATGAAACAAAGAGCTCTTGTGGATTCAGTCAAACCATGTTCCCAAGTTGGGGGGGGGGGGGCATTTCCTGGGAGAAAACGGTCCAAGGCACTTGGTCCCCCGAGGAGGCCAGTTTGCATATCGGTGTCCTACAGATGTGAGCAGTGCTTTTAGAATTGCAGGCTTTCCAGGATGCTCTCCCTTTAGGGATGATTGCAATTCAAACAGAGCGTATGTCAGTAGTTTGGTACATCAGCAAACAAGGAGGAACCAGATTATACCCCTTGTGTCAAGAAGCACTGAGAATGTGGCAATAGATCTCAACCAACCACTTTCTCATAGCAGTACACATTCCAGGAAAGTCCAATATGACAAGACAACTGAGCAGGTCCATTTTTCTACCTCATGAATGGTCTCTCAACATGAAGGTGACTAAAATGAATTTCCATCCGAGGCCAGTCTTGCTGTGATCTTTTTGCTTCTCCCCTAAACAAAAAATGCAGCAGCTACTTTGCCTTAATCCCCCTTCTGGGGGTATCACAGAGGAATGCTCTACTGCACAATTGGCCCCGTTCTACGTTATGCTTACTGACCAATTCCCTTAGTTTTAAAATTCCTGCAGAAAGCTGCCAGGTTAAAGAGCAAAGTCATTCTCTTCGCACCTTACTGGCCTCAGCAGATTTGTTTTCCCATCCAGTGGCCTCATCTGCTTTACCAACTTTGGATTCTGGATCTAATTCCAGACCTGTCTCACCCAACAGGTATGATTGGGATATCTCAAACTTCCCCTCATCAGGGTATCTCAAACCACTAGCTGTGACAGCATGGTTTCTCCAATTCCGTTAATAGCCAGACAACTAATGGTGACTTCTACCATTCGTCATATTCTTTTCTTCCCATAAGCCTGCTACAAAGAATACTTTACACAAGTAAATGCAAAAGGTTTGTGTACTGGGCACAATAAAAACACACAACCTTTCTCAGCTCCTGTACATAGTGTACTTGAATTTTTGGTAACTGTTTTTGAGGGAGCTAGCTCCTTGATAATTAAAGTTCACTTAGCAGCAGTCTCTAATTTTCATATTTGATTTGAAAATTCTTTTGTGGCCTCTTCTAAACTTTGTAAAGCATTTTTGAGAGGCATATGTCTACTAAGACCCCCATGTAAATATCCTACTCCTCCATAGGATATGAATTTGGTACTGCAGGCCTTAATTGATTCTCCCTTTGAACCAGCAGCTAAATGTGATCTTAAGCTCCTGACCTGGAAAACTACCTTTCCTAGTGGCCATTACCTCTGCTAGAAGATTTTCAGAACTTCAAGCGTTATAATCTAAACCTCCATACTTGACCTTTCATAAAGATGGTCACATTACGTACCAGTTCTTCTTTCCTTCCGAGGTGGTGTTAGAATCCAGTATCAGTCAGTCCATTAATTTGCCAGGTTTCTTTAATTTACAAAGATGACTCTAGGTTGCATTTGTTGGATGTTCACAGACCACTGCATTTTTACTTGCAATAGAACAAAATAAGTTAGAAAGACAGATCAGTCATTTGTGTCCTTTGTGGAGGCTTAATTGTCAACCAGTTGCAAAGGCAACCTTAGTCAGATGTCTGAAGGACTGCATATCATTTTTCTACAACAAATACGGACTATCCTTACCAAGACCTTTAAGAGCCCATTCAACTAGGTCCATGGCAACTTATTTGACATTTATTGATTGGGTTAGTCCAACTAGGCAAATGCCCCTTTTCAGCAGAGACCAGAGGAGAACATAAAATGTCACAATACATTTAAGTATAATGGTAATAACGTACAGTGTAACAGTAAATCTGATGTCAGTCTTCACTCAATCCTAGACTGTGGGGGGCTTGGTTCCAAGCCTCGGAACTGACTCTGCAGTTTACTTCAGCTCACACCCTTCAAACTCTCAAACTAGGCTTTTACCCATAATGCTCTTCATTAAATTACCTCAGATCTCGCTTGCTGCTTTGTGTCTCATACATGCTTCTACTGCTCTCTAGCTTTGGCTACATTATTGTGAGTTATTTTATAATTTTACTTAGCTTTTTGTACTTAGAAGCTGCGGTGGTGCAGCGGTAGCATTGTTGCCTCACAGCAAGAGGTTCTCCCTTCGATTCTCTGCTGGAACGCCTTCTGTGTGGAGCCTGCATGTCCTCCCCGTGGATGAGTGGCATTCAAAAGACATGCGTAGAATGGGCGTGTCTTCACTGAAGGTTGGGCGTCGAGCTGGCACCTCAGCACCCGTAAAACATCTACTGCCAGTCATTAACAGACCGGAGTTCCTCTGTGGCGACCCCTATCCGGGAAAAGCCGAAATAACTACTTAACTTTTTCTAATTAATGGATTTTTTTATACGCTCCTCTCCTTTTCGCTTTTTATATCTTAGTATGTGTGTGTTGAGTATATGTTCATGTTTCACTGTTGGTCATCACATTTGGGTTATCTGCTTGCAGTAGCCCTCAGTCGGCCTGATTATCAAAGACTTGGGTCCTGCGTCGGTTGCCGTCTCATCTTCCATGACGTCAGGTAGTCAGGGGTATAAAGCATACAGCCGACGCCATTACATCAGTCTTTCTTGCCATGCGATGCCCGAAGCAGTAGCAAGTGCTGGTCGGCCGAATCCTGAAATTTTCGTTTGAGGTTCAGAACCAAAGTCTTCAACTAAGCTAAGTACCCCGTTGGGGAAACTTTTTCTTGCTCTAAACCGATGTCAGTAAAAGTTAATAATTGTATTTCTTGTGGAAAGCAAATACCTCATAAAGATTTTCATTCGTACTGCATTCCTTGCTTAGGCCCTGACCACGACGTACCTTGCTGTCGGTTTTGTGCCTTATTTAAATAACGAACTATTCATTGTTTATATTTACGCTTCTAAATATTTTGGTACTTTCTTCAATTATCCAGATATGGCTTCGGTAAGCCACCCGACTACCGACATTCCGAAAAAATGCAAAGATAAAGACAGAGACAGACCACATAGGTCCAAAGCTGCTGACGACGCTTCTCCTAAGCTAGTTGCCAGTTCGCCGGTACTCAGGCAGTTTCACAGCCCCTGATACCCGCTACTTCAGATTCACAGGTCTCTACTGAGACCCATTCAGAGTCCGGTATACCGCGAGATGCTTCTTCAACTGTGGATCCTGCGGATGTATATACCTTGGATGGGTCCGGAACTGCTGTGCAGGCACAGGCTTCTGAGGGTGTATTCAGGCCTACTGACTTGCATATTAAACCAACACCATCTTCTTCAAGGCCAGAAACTCAATCCATGCCTAGAAAACCGACTCCCAGACCGCATGGTCAGGCCTCTGTGCCTAAAAAAACAAATAAGAATGGCTGAAGACCTTATTACTATAATCAGGTGAAGCCACCCTTCCCCCTCTAAGAGACCTAGGACCGAGTTTCCTTATGATTCTTCTGATCAGGACTCTGAAATTTCTGTTTCCTCTGATGACCAGGATTTACCCTTATCAACCTATGAGGATTCTGATGCAGAGGACTCAACTCTGCTTCCCCTCCAGAGGATTTCTCTTTTGGTGAAACCTTGCATACTCTTGGGGAGCATTTTCCCTGAGAAAGCCAGGATTACTCTGACTCTAAAAAGAGGCTTGGGGATTTCTTACTCATGCCCCAACACAGGCCTTTAGCTATCCCCCCTGTACTGGACATTGTTGATGATGCCTTTTTTGAATCTAGCTTGGCCCCTGACTCTTTACCTCCTGCTCCCAGAAAACCTGATAGATATTACAGGGTTCCTGACTCTCACAAGTTCCTCTTTAAAAATCCTACTGCAGATCCTGAGATCATTTTACAGGGACCCAAGGGTATTAAGGCTACTACTGCCAAAAATCCTACCCCATCTTATAAAGATTCCAGGGAGCTGGATAGATGAGGTAAGAAGGTATATACTTCTGCAACCTTGGCCATTAGGGCCTTAAACTGCCAGTTTCATATGTTAGTGTCAGCAGCATATTATTGGATTGCTTAAACAGAAAATGATTCCTGACTGTGCTGAAAATAAAGATTTACAGGGTTTAATACATTTTGCTGAACAAGTTGGAAAACTTACTTTGCAATGCGGTTTTGATTCACTAGAGGCATCTTGCAGGGCTGCTGTCACTGGGTCTGTACTTAGAAGGCATGCTTGGCTTAAGGAGCAATCTTTGCCAGATCATGTTAAAGCTAAATTGCTGGATGCTCCCTTAAACCAAGACTGCCTGTTTGGCAACAAAGCAGAAGTTGATCTTAAAAAGATGGAGGAAAAAGCTAAATCTATGCAAACGGTTAAAGATTTCCTGCAAGTACAGCCTCCCAGATTTAGTAGGCATTGGCCCTCTAAAAATTGGTCCTTTCCTGCCTCTTCCAGGCCTTCAGTCCAAACCCAGAACCAGCAGAACACCCAAGCTTCAGTCCCAAGGTACTCACAGGACTAAGCAGTGTGGGGGCTCCCACTTCCAAAGCAGGGAGTGGTAAGACTCCAGCCTTTGGTAAACTGTCTCAATGACTTAACTTTAAATCTTTCAAGCCCTGCACAACTGACGGTTCCTTTAGGGGGAAAGATTGCCCTGCAGGCAAAAAATTGGGAACTCATTACCCAAGACTGTTTTTCTTTCAGCTTTTCCCAGTTAGGGGTCACCACAGCGGAACTCCGGTCCGCTAATGATTGTCAGTAGATTTTTACAGTGCCGAGGTGCCAGCCCAACCTTCAACGAAGGCATGCCCATTCACGCATGTCTTTCGAATTCCACTCAACCGCGGGGAGGACATGCTGCAGACTCCACACAGAAGGCGCTCCAGCTGAGAATCGAACAGGAGAACCTCTTGTTATGAGGCAGCAACGCTACCGCTGCACTATGGTGGCTGTTCTCATTACCCAAGACAAATGGGTTTTAAATATAGTTTCCCAAGGATACAGATTCCACGTCCACATTTCACCAATCCCAAATGGTTGGCCAGATCTACCCCAAAATCAGTGGGCAGAGGCTCACAACTCTCTCTCAAGGATCAGGGCTATTCAAACTGTCCCAGAACAGGAAAGGGGAAAAGGTTTTTACTCAAGACTTCTCCTGGTGCCCAGAAAAGACAACTCCTGGCGTCCTATTCTGGACCTCTCTTTCCTAGACACATTTTTGGTGATCCCAAACTCCAAGATGCTAACTCTTCACCAGCTGCTTCCTATGCTAGGCAAGGATGCCAGGTTGGCAACACTGAATTTAAAGAAAGCCTACCTGCACATCCCAGTAAGGGAATCTTGCAGAAGATACCTACACTTCAAAGGCTACATGCACTGTCAGCTCTCTGCACTGCTCTTTGGCTTATGTACAGCGCCCAGGGTATTCACAAAGTGCCTAGCTCCAGTCATTGCATTTTGCAGGCAAAGAAATATCCAAATATATCCATACCTGGACAGCTGTCTAATTCAGGCAGAAAGCCAGGACATACTATTGAATCATCTGGCATTTCTACAGAAATTGCTAACTTCTCTGGGGTGCACCATAAACAAAAAGAAATCACATCTTGTACCCTGCCAACAAATTGTATTCCCGGGAGCAAACTTGAACACAACTTCCCAGATGGTTAATTTGACAGCCTACTTCAAACTACTGGCCACAAAGACCCAGCTGTCTGCAAGGAAAATACAGCAAGCCCTGGGGTTAATGGCAGACTGCATTCTCCTAATTCCATATGCAAGACTGCATATGAGGAAACTAAAATAGTATCTAAAAAGCCTATGGTGTCAACATTTTCAGGATCTAGAAGCAATGATTCCTGTCATACCTTGTCTACAGATAGAGTTCCTTTGGTGGGCAGAGGCCTGCCACCAAAACAAGGGATTGCCATTTACTCTACTCCCTGTTGCCCAAACCCTAACAGACGCATCAGACTATGCATGGGGGGCTCACTTGGCAGGGAAGTGCATTCAGGGCAAATGGAACCCAAGTCAAATGCACCTGCATATCAATCAAAAAGAAATGTTAGCTGTACAGAATGCTTTGACAGCGTTCAAGGACCACATTCTTCCAGGGCAATTAATGGTAAAGATGGGTAACACCACTGTTATGTGGTACATAAGCAGGGGGGAACCCACTCATACCTTCTCTGCAGACTAGCCATGGCTCTCTGGAACAGCCTTGAGCTACTAAGTGCACCTACAGGCCCAGTTCC
Organism: Protopterus annectens; assembly: GCF_019279795.1. Taxonomy (NCBI): domain Eukaryota; kingdom Metazoa; phylum Chordata; order Ceratodontiformes; family Protopteridae; genus Protopterus; species Protopterus annectens. The sequence goes on from NC_056729.1 coordinate 568,253,367, forward strand.
TGCCAGGAAAGCTAAATACACTGGCAGACGAACTAAGCAGAAATCTCATGGACCTACGTGAGTGGAAACTGGAACCAAAGATATTCAAAATGTTGAGAAACAAATGGGGGAGCCCAGATATAGACCTGTTTGCCTCCACCCAGAACTACCAATTGAAAAAATTCTGCACAAAGACTCCCCACAAACAAGCTTGGAAAGTGGATGCCCTGTCCTTCACCTGGAAAAACCTATCCATTTATGCCTCCCCCCCCACCTCTCCTCTCCAAGGTACTACTAAAGATCAAACAGGACAAACTAAGGACGATATTGATTGCATCAGACTGGCCACACCAACACTGGTGCCCCCTTTTGCGCAGTGTGTCACTGCTGGCACCATGGCACTTGCCTCAGATGCCTGCCCTGCTGTCGCAGCAGGAGGGCCAGATTCTGCACCCACAGCTTCAAACCCTAAACCTGGCAGCCTGGCTAATTACCTGATCTCTGTTACCATCCCTCAGTAAGCAAGTGTTGAATGTCATTCTGGAGGCAAGGAGGCCTAGTACTAGAAAATCCTATGCTGAAAAATGGAAAAGATTCTTTTCCTGGAACCAAACTCAGGGTATGGGCACAGCAGCGCCCAATTTACCTCAGATTCTTCAATACTTAACTGAGATGCTTCACAAGGGTCTTTCCTTTTCCTCCATCAAAATTCATGCCTCAGCCATTTCAGCTCATTATAACACAGAACCCACCCCTCTTCTCTCATCCACTGATGAAACAGTTCCTCAAAGGGGCCAAAAACTTAAGACCACCCAGGAGAGCCCCTACTCCAGCCTGGGACCTTAACTTTGTATTGGAAAAACTCACTCTACCTTCTTTTGAGCCACCTGCAACTGCAGAGTTGAAATTCCTTTCTTGGAAAACAGCCTTGTTTTAGCCATCACTTCAGCAAAAAGGGTGTTTGAATTACAGGTCCTCATGGCAGTAAAGCCTTTCATCATTTTTCATGTGGACAGGGTGTCCCCCAAGATCAGTCCCTCCTTCATGCCCAAAGTGGTATCCATTGTGGCCCTTAATCAGTCCATTCATTTGCCAACCTTCTTTTCTAATCCACAGAACAAAGGAGAATGAAAACTGCACTCCTTAGATGGGCACAGACAACTTAGATTTTATTTGGACAAGACTAAACCTCTCAGGAAATCGTAACAGCTGCTGGTTGCATTTGCTGCAGAGGGGAAGGCCATTTTAAAGCAAACCATTTCTAAATGGATAGGCCATTGCATTCATTTCTGCTTTAAGCACCATGGAAATCCTACCCCACAGAGGATTAGACCACATTCAACCAGGGCTGCATCTATCTCTACAGCGTTTCTGAGAGGTGTCCCTACCAGGGACATCCTAGAAGCTGCTACCTGGAGGTTCTGTACATACCTTCACCAAGCATTACCATTTGCCAATTTCCTGTAAATCCAGAGCTGGCTTTGCCATGGCAGTCTTGCAGGGCCTTATAGCTGGTCCTAATGCTATCTAATTTCCTCCTCCCATCCTTAGCTTTGGGAATCTACCTAATAAATGTGATGACTGCAACAGTGAAACACGAAGAACATAGTACAGTTGTGTACACTTAACATAAATGTAGATGTTAGAATGTATACACTGCTGCAGTCCTAGTTACCCTCCCTCCAACCCCCTGACTTCTATTGGCTATACCTCTATTCTTGCTTACTATGCTTAAAGCTTGTTGGTGTATTTGCTTTTTTGTTGGAGGTGTAACCTATATACAATTGCTTCCCATTATGGGGGCACCTGACATCTGCGGTAAGAAAAACTGATGTAATGCATTGGCTGTATGCTTTATACCCCTGACTACCTGACATCATGGAAGATGAGACAGCAACAGACGCAGGACCCAAGACTTTGATAATCAGGCTGACTGAGGGCTACTGCAAGCAGATAACCCAAATGTGATGACTGCAACAGTGAATGCACTCTAACATCTACATTTATGCTAAGTGTACACAACTGTACTTTCTTAATTCTTATTCCTCCTCTACCATTGGTAGTTTCCTGTCAAAATACCATTGCTGGTACTTCCTTTTTCCCCTTTTTGCCTTTCAAGGTATTTCTCTAATACCATATCTGGTGTCTCCTTCCATTCTTTTGTTCCTATCCAAAAGAAAAAAAATCTTTTCTCTCATTATGACTGTGTGTTATTGTGGATATGGCAGAAAAAGTCGAATCACCAGTTAAACCTAAGGGTATTTCAGGTTTCAAGATATGTCAAAAATGTCAGGGCAAAATGCCTAATTCAGACGCACATATTGTGTGTACTGTCTAGGCAAATTTCCCATGCAAAAGACTTACTCAATTTGTCATGGGTTCTCCACGAGAACTGTCACTGAATATAAGAGTAAGTTAATACTGAAAGGACTTCTAAAAACAGAATTTGAAGAGGCCATTTCTGAGTGAAAACTGAAGCCAGTTGTTCTCCAGAAAACATCCTTCTTTGGTGCCCAGTACTTTGGTGCCGACTAAGAAGACAATAAAACATTCCTCTGTGCCGTCCACTTCCTCAGCACCGAAACTGGGACTTGACATCAAAACTTCGAGTCTTCGGAGGCAACATAGGGTTTTTCGACTCCATCGGCACCAGGAATCCTGAACTGATTTCTGTACCTAGATCAAGGTACTCTCCTTTCGTTGATCCCTTTAGAGAGAGAGAGAGAGAGAGAGACCACCTAGCCCCTTCCTTGGTCAGACCTCCTAGGTCTCCATTTACAGCATTTCAATCAACTAAGAGTCTCTCTGAAACCAACATCATGAGACTGGTGGATCAGCTCCTAGTGGCGAGGGGATTGTCCTCTGTTCCTAGCCAACCCGGCCTTGGAACCTTTTCTGCTATGAACACCGCCAATTCCTCACACTCCAGTCAAGACCTTGGAGCCTTCGGTTCCGACACTCTGCACCAACTGCCTTGGTTCCAGTAGCAATTTTGTCTCCAGCACTGAGAGTTACCTTGAGTACCTCCCATCCTTTGGTACCGGAGTTCTCCCAGAGTCGAGACTCTCTGGTCGGATCTGTGGTGCATGACCTGGTTTCCTTATCTTCAAAGGCATCCGTGTCCCTCGGTGCTTCGGCTTTTGTAGGATCAACCCAGGCTTCTGTTTTGGGGGTCATCTCCACTGTGCAGGGTGTGACCCCAGTTCTGAGGGAGTCTATTTTGTTTCCGGGCTCCCATCCCTCCTAGGGGAGGCCGGCCTTCTGGATCAGGGAGAAGGCTTTTTCCATTGGCAACTAAGCAGTCTTTGCCATCACTGTTAGGACATGTTTCTACATCTCCTTGACCTGAGCTACCATCTGTCTCTTCCCCAGGACAGAGGACACTAGTCCCAGGATAGACCCACTTTGGTGGCTTCCTCTTCAGACACTTCCACAGATCATCCCACCGAGGAGGTACCTGTGAAGAAGTGCAAGAGGAAACACTTAGACTCCCCAGAGGAGTCTTTCACCGAAGATACCGATTTTGATGAAGGGGAGGGTTCCACCAGGTCTCCCCTGATGATTCCTTCACAGACATCCTTGAAATCCTGAAACAGAGAGTTGGCTGGTCTTCTATCCAACCTTCCTCAGAGTCTGTATACCTGGATGCTTTTCGTGCCTAGCCTCTACTACATGGATCTCTCCACCCACTGACTATCTTATTAAATTGATCACTGAATGGGCGTGGAAGATGCCTTACTCCATCAAGCCGATCCCCAAGAGGCCTGCTCGTATACTATCAGCCCCTAAGGGTGAGCCACATTGGTCCAAAGGTGTACCTGTTGAAGCCATGGTGATAGCGACAGCCATGAAGAAAGAACTCGCTGAGGAAAGCCTGACTATCCATCCTCCTAACAAGGAGTCTAGGACTTTGGATAGATTTGGGAAGCATGTTTATGCTTTAATGACCTTTGCTGTCAGGTCCTTGAATTACGTGGAGCACTTACAAGATTACAGGGGGATCTGAACAAGGAGCTCTTGGATACCCTCTCAGGAGCAGTGGCCGAAGGGGTTCGGGATAGTTTCCTGTCAGGTGGCAACCCGTGATGTGATTTCTAACTCGTCCATGAGGCTGATTGCTCACGCAGCTGAAAGGACGACTGGAGCAGCAGTTTCAGGCATGGCCATTAGAAAGCACTCCTGGATGTGCTTGTGAGACTTTGCAGAGCCATTTAAAGCGTTATTCATCAACGCTCAGTTTGATGGATCTACCCTTTTTTGCCCCAAGGTAAAAGACACTTTAGCTAGATGTGAAAAAGATGGCAAGATCCTTTCTGCCGTAGGCGTACATTTCTCCACTCCTCAGAGACCTTACTCTAGGAACCAGAGAAGTGGGAGACACTGGGATGCCTCCAGATGCATCTGCAGTTGACTCCTGCTGATGCCTGTAGACATAAAATTTTGCTTTTTCATATTTGCATTAATTTTTCCAAAACCATGCTATGTACAAGATTTTAAAAGATTTTGTCTTAAAGCTTGCACATCGGCAAACTCAACTGCATTAATATTTGACCTCTGTCTACTGCAGGTAAATAGATATTAACTGTTTTTATGATGTTAATTTATATAGATATAATTTTCATATTTTTCTAAATATCTCAACTACCAAGTAACGTAGAACTCTTTAGCTGCATATAACAGCTCTCAGCTAGATGAATAAAATCCTGCTGATTAGTATCTGTAACTTGAGTTTTTTCTGAGATATTGTAAGTTGTTTGCAAAATATTACAAACATAATAGTTACTGTGTTTACTGTGACTTATAAAATTCAGTTTAAGACCTTGAATGTAAAGAATACTACCACTATAAAAATAGTTTATGCTGAAGGGTTTGCCATTTATACTTCTTTCCTTACCGTATGGTTCCATATATATGAACATGTGTTTGAAATGTGAGAATGTAATTTGATTCTGTCAAAGGCTTAGACTCCGCCCATTTGAAGTTACAGTGCAAACTTCCTGAGGTCAGTTGGAGTGAATAAGTTTAAAAAAAAATCTAAAGGGCTTTTCCAGGATTCATGTGGCAAAGATTTTCCCTGGGGCATAGGAGGAAGTAATGACAGATACCACCCCAGAGGCAGGAATGGACCGCAAAACCAGGGGTCCACAGAGTCTTTCTCTGGTACTTCTATCAGTACACCTGATTTGAGGGCCCAATTGCCCTCCTCTGGAGGCAGTCGCGGGTCAGTTTTCACTGCACCAGTCTGCCTGGCAAATTTTAACTACGGACACATGGGTGCAGGGAATAATATCCAGAGGTTACAAAATTCCACTATCTTTACCCCCAAATAACCCAGAAAAAAATCCCAGATGTTCCACCCAGTCACAGGGAAGCAGCAGTCTTAGAAATTCAAAAACTACTAGACAAAAGAGCCATCCAAAAAGTCCCACCAGGCCAAACAGGATCCAGGTTTTACTCAAGGTTCTTTTTAGTACCCAAAAAAATAGGGAACTGGAGTCCATTCTTGGATCTCAGCCAGTTCAGCAAGGCAGTACAACAAACCAAATTCTGGATGGTCTCTGTGAAGTCTATACTTCCATTCCAGTTAAAGCCCATTGACCCAGAGCAATGGCAACTTCTGCAGTTTTTCATGCCAGAGCATCCTTGGACGATATCTATGCTGCAGCCACTTGGTCTTCTCCTCTTATCTTTATCGCTCATTACAAATTGGATCAAGTTTCGGGGGGGGGGGGTGGCAGGCATCATTCGGTTCAATGGTGCTTAGGAAATTTCTTCCGTGAGACCTCCCAAGACTGAAAGTAGCTGGGGACTCTGTCCCACAGTCAAGGAATGAATGAAGATTGACATACGATAAAGAAGATGTTCTTCATGTTTCATTGTTGCAGTCATTACATTTGGGAAATCTGCTGGCAGGTTGCCCTCAGTCAGCCGGAATAACAAAGTCTTGGGTCCTGCATTGGTTGCTGTCTCTTCTTCCATGACGTCAGGTCGTTAGGGGTAATAAAACATGCAGCCGATGCCATTTTACCCAGTCTTTCTTGCCTCGTGGTGCCCGAAGCAGAAGCAGTTCGCAAGTGCTGGTCGGCCAACTCCTGAAATTTTCGCATTCGAGTTTCAGAACCAAAGTCTTCAAACTAAAGCTAAGTACCCCATTGGGGAAACTTTTTCTTGCTCCTTACCGATGTCAGTAAAAGTTAATAATTGCATTACTTATGGGAAGCAAATACCTTATAAGGATTTTCATTTGTACTGTATTCCTTGCCTAGGCCCAGATCACAACGTGCCTTGCTGTCAGTTTTGTGCTAGATTTAACCAATGCGCTATTAAGCATCTGTATATTTTTGCTTCTAAATATTTTGGTTCAAGATTTAATTATCCTGAAATGTTGTTGGTTAGCAATCCGACTACTGGAGTTCACAACAAAACGTAAAGAAAAAGACAGAGGCAGACCGTAGAGGTCCAAAACCGACGACAAAGCTTCTCCTAAGCCAGTCGCCAGTACTCAGGCGCTTTCACAGCCCCTGATACCCGCTACTTTTGAGACGCAGGCCTCTACCGAGACCCATTTGGAGTCAAGTATGCCACGAGATTCTCAGAGTATTAAACCCATGGATGTGTCTCCCTTGGATGGGTCCGGAGCCGCTGAGCAGGCACTGGCTTCTGTGGGTGTTTTCAGGCCTCAACATTTTTATATTAAACCAACGCCAGCCTCAAAAACAATGTCCAAAATCAGCTTCTATGTTTAAAAAACTGACGCATGAGCCACATGCTCAGGCACCTATGCCTAAAAAACAGATGATCAAAATGGCTGAGGATTTTAATTATCTTGATCAGGGATTCCCAACCCCCCCTGCTAAGAGGCCTAGGCAAGGCACTGATTATGAATCTTCAGATCAGATTTTCATTTCTTCTGATCAGGAATTTTCTATTCCACCCTATGATGATTCTGATGCAGAGGAATCCATCCCATCTGCATCTCCTGAGGATTACTCTTTTGGAGAGACTTTGCATACTTTAAGGGAACATTTCACTGGGAGAGTCAGGACTTTTCTGAATCTAAAAAAAGGCTTAGAGATTTCCTTCTTCCTCAGCATAGGCCTTTGGCAATACCTCCTGTATTAGACATTGATGATGTGTTTTCGGAATCGAGCATGGCTCCTGATTCCCTGCCTCTGGCTCCTAGTAAGCATGAATGGAAACTGGATCCACAAATCTTCAGCATGTTAACACAGAAATGGGGGAGCCCAGACATAGACCTATTTGCCTCTCCTCAAAATTATCAGTTGGACAAATTCTGCACAAGAACTCATCACAAAAAAGCATGGAAAGTGGATGCCCTGTCCTTCAGCTGGAAAAACCCATCAGTCTATGCCGTGCCCCCTCTGCCTCTACTCTCCAAGGTCTTACTAAAAGTCAGACAGGAAAAGACAAAAATGATCCTAGTTGCTCCAGACTGGCCTCGCCAGCACTGGTACCCACTTCTAAGGAATATGTCTCAACTTCTCGCATGGTACTTGCCTCAAAAACCTCATCTACTGTCTCAGCAGAACAATCAAATTCTGCTCACACAGCTCCAAACTCTGAATCTTGCAGCATGGCTGATCAATTAATTATTCAAACACCACCTCTCAGTAAATCTGTGATGGATGTCATTCTGGAAGCCGGAAGGCCTAGTACTAGAAAATTTTATGCTGATAAATGGAAGAGATTCTGTGCTTGGAACCAAGCACAAGGAACAGACACAGCAAAGCCCACTATTCCTCAGATTTTACAATATTTGACGGAGATGCTTGACAAGGGCCTATCTTTTTCTTCAATAAAAATCCATGCCTCTGCCATCTCAGCTCATTACAACACAGAGCCTCCACTCTTTCCTCATCCTCTGCTTATACAGTATTTTAGAGGGGCCAAAGATTTAAGGCCTCCCAGAAGATCACCAACCCCTGCATGGGACCTCAATTTTGTGCTGGAAAAACTCACCCTGCCTCCTTTTTGAACCAGCAGCTACTGTGGATATAAAGTTTCTATATTGGAAAACAGCTTTTCTCTTGGCAGTCACTTCAGCAAGAAGGGTTTCAGAACTACAGGCTCTCGTGGCAGTGGAGCCTTTTATTACATTTTACCCGGACAGGGTGTCCCTCAGGACCAGTCCTTCTTTTATGCCTAAGATGGTATCCAGTGTGGCTATTAACCTGACCATTCACCTGCCAACATTTTATGCAAATCTGCAGAACAAGGGGGAGTGGATTCTGCATTCATTGGACATTCACAGACGACTAAGATTCTACTTAAACAGGACCAAATCTCTAAGAAAGTCTGAGCAACTACTGGTAGCATTTGCTGCAGGGTCAGAGGGGAAGGCTATATTAAAGCAGACTATTTCTAAGTGGATAAGCCACTGCATTAATTTCTGCTACTTGCACCATGGTAAACCTGTGCCCAAGGGGATCAGATAACATTCCACCAGGGCTGCCTCTACTTCAGCAGCTTTTCTCAAAGGGGTTCCAACCAATGACATTCAAGAAGCTGCTACTTGGAGCTCTGTTCATACCTTCACAAACATCATCATTTGTCTCTCTTCTCCAAATCCAGGGCAGGCTTTGCCATTGCAGTTCTGCAGGGCCTTATAGCTGCTCCTAATGCTGTGTAGTTCTATCCTCCCATCCATAGCTTTGGGATTCTCCCCAAATGTAATGACTGCAACAGTGAAACACAAAGAACATAGTACAGTTGTGTACACTTAACCATAAATGTAGATGTAGTGTATTTACTGTTGCAGTCCGGGTTACCTACCCGCCACCCCCCTTTCTATACCTTTTCTTTCCTTCACTATACACTAAAGCCTTTGTGGTGTATTTGCTTTTAGATGAAGGTAAAGTTTATGTTGCTAAATGTGCATTTATATATATTTGTTTATTTATACATATATTTTTGCTCCCCATTTGGGGTCACCTGACATCTGGGGCAAGAAAAACTGAATAAAATGGTGTCAGCTGCATGTTTTATACCCCTGACGACCTGACATCATTGAAGGGGAGACAGCAACTGACGCAGGACCTAAGACTTTGTTATTCAGGCCAACTGAGGGCAACCTGCCAGCAGATTACCCAAATGTAATGACTGCAACAGTGAATACACTCTAACATCTACATTTATGGTAAGTGTACACAACTGTACTTTGTCTTACCATAACATTGTGTTGTCGATTTTCAGTAATCCTTGACATTTCCCCCAACCCCGATCCTGAGACTCTTAGTGGATTGAATTTTATCCCATAACTGGCTTCATAATACTGCTCTATAATTGATCTCTTTTATTCTTTCTATTTATCTGCCAGTATAGTGGCAAACTTGATCTGAGGTAATTTAGGGAGGAGCTTTATGGGTATAAAGCCTAGCTCGAGCATTTGGAGGGCGTGAGTTGAAGTAAACGGCCGAGTCTGTTCCAAGGCTGTGAACCGAGCCCCCCCCACAGTCCAGGATTTAGTTAAGATTGACAACACAGATGGAACGTTATGGTAAGACCTAACTTTTTTTGCATACAGTTTCATTTTATATATAGAATAACAGTAATAACATACAGTGCAACAGGAGTCATAGTATAATTTCATCCTATACATAGTCACAGGACCATTTCTTACAGATGCAAGGCATGAGGATAGGTTCAGGAATAAAATGCAACAACACTTCAGGAACAGAGAGTCTCTAGTATAGCCTATTTTAAGGAACAAGTGCAGGGTAAGAGGAGGCAACAGATTAATACGAAGGAAGGGTTAGTTGAAGCAGAGAGGAAAGGTACATTGTTGGCTCAGTGCAAGAGCAAGTCCAAGAGTTTAATAGATATTCTTTTAATGTTTTTTGAAACAGTTTGTGTTAGAAATTGATCTTAAATATAGGGGCAGTTTGTTCCACGCATTCATGACGGAGTGGTTAATGAGAAGTTTGCCAGTGGTTTTATTGGATTTGTAGATCTGCAGGAAGTGTTGGTCTGAGCTACAGAGTGTACGGTTAAGAATGTAGGAAGTGATGAGAGTTGACAGAGCAGGACAATAGTGGGGTTGGTTTAAGATGGAGTGAGTCAGGTGTAGTTGGGGCGGGAGGTGTTGATGGTGCAATTCTAGCCACTATAGTTTTTTGAGATGGGCAGTGGTGTGAGCAGTAGGGTTGATTAGGGGCAAATCTAGCAGTTTTATTATATGCGAGTTCCAGTGTAGTCAAAAGATTTGTTGGAAAGTAGAACCCCCTCTAATAAGGTAAATTATACTTTCTTTTCCAATTGCCATAAGGGATGGTCCAGAATTGACTTCTTCCTCCTCTCCCTTGACCTGGCTAGCTGCCAAATTGAATTGCACATTGATAACAGAAACCTTTCCGATCATTCCAAGGTACCTCTTTTCATGGACTGTAAGCAAGGGGTTAGCAACAAAAATAGACCATTGTGGTGGAGACTTAACCCTACGCTTCTTCAAAGGGAAGGGATCACTGAAATCATAGAGGAAAAATTGGACCAGTTTATTCAATCAGCTAAGAGGCAAGAGGTACCTATTGACATATTATGGGCCTCCACGAAAACTGTGATTAGGAGAACTCTTATTAATAAAGCTTCATATTTTAAGAAATTATACTACAAAAGAGAAACCGACCTGATTAAAAAGATAGCGGTCTGGGAAAATAAACTACAAGCAAAGTATGATAGGGAAATAGAAGCCCATTTAATGGGGTTGCAAAAAGAGTATCTATCTCTGCAGGCAGATAACTTATCAGTTCATGAAATTAAAATGTTGGCCAAGTACTCTGATTGGGCGCAGTGTCCCTCCAGATTCTTAGCCAGACTAATAAACCAAAGTAAGACATCGCATTATATTTCTCAATTGTCGTATCAAGACAAGGTTTATCATAAAATCCAGGATATTATAGAAATTTTTCAAAATATATACTCCGAACTATATAGCTCTCGGAATGATCCCTTAAACTCGGCTGAACTTGCTGATACCCTTAAAGAGCTGTCCTTTCCTAAATTAAGTGAGGATCAATACTACACTTTGGACAGAAAAATCACTTCACAAGAAATCTTAGAAGTGATCAAGAATTTAAAACTAAGTAAAGCTCCAGGTCCTGACGGGTTTACCGCAGAATTTTATAAGTCCTCTCCCCACAAGATGTCACAAGCGCTATACTTGACCTATAACCAGATCCTCCAACATGGTATAAGAGACCCACATTTCAATGCTTCTAGGACTATACTTATCCCTAAAAGTAAAGCTGACTATACCAAACCGGAGAACTATAGACCCATCTCCGTTATTAATGTAGACTTAAAGATTTTAGCTCAACTTTTTGCCAATAGACTCAAATTAATGCTACCTAGCATAGTCTCCAAAGAACAATCGGGATTTATTGGAAATAGACAGACATCCAATCATACATTAGCCCTAGAAGCTATGATAACTCTCTCTTCTCTTTCTAATTACCCTTTATATACATTAGCAATAGACGCCTCAAAGGCCTTCGATAGGATGAGTATGAACTTCCTACTAACCATCTTACCCTTTTTTAATATACCTGCCTCATTTGTGAAACTTATTGAAACTATTTATTATAAAGCTTATACAATGCTTCAAATAAATAATGCGGTTACTGATAGAATCTTCATAGTTAATGGGACCAGACAGGGATGCCCCCTCTCTCCTTTGCTATTCAATCTTTATATAGAACCTCTGTTTCTTCTTATTAAACAGAAAACCCATCACTCTATACCCAGGCTCTTTAGAACTAATACTCCTTTTTCGGCATTTGCTGATGATCTAAATATCTACCTCTCTTTGCCGAACTCTGATTTAGGAAAGATTGAGTTCCATTAATATCTTTTCTAAGTTTGCCAATTATAAGGTTAACAAAGAGAAATCCCAAATTTTTCCGGTAAATATTACCTCACCTTATCCCTTTAACCATTCGGTTGAAGAGATTCCAATTAAACAAAATCTTCATTACTTGGGGGTCTCCTTTTCAATTGATCAAACCATATCCTATCAGGAAAACATCTCTCAGCTGTGGACAGAGGTGCAAGGGGACCTAAAGAGATGGTCACAACTTAAGCTCCCTTTTTTGGTGAGGACAACTATAATTAAGATGAATATATTCTGCCCAGGTTCCTTTATATTTTTAACACTACTAACTCCATTATCCCTGTGAAATTCTTCAATAAACTGCACTCAACTTTCTCGAAATTTGTGTGGTTTCCAAAATCTGTGAGAATATCCTACTCTAAACTCATATTCCCGAAGGATCTAGGAGGTATCTCTCTACCTGACTTCAAATTATACTATGACATCATTCAGAGCAGTAGAATTCTGAATATAGCGAACTATAAAATCAACTCTGAAGTTTGGTCCCCTAAATGGGTAGAGCTATATATGAATTACATTAGATCCCTTAAAATTAACCCATCTGCCCTCCCTTTTCTGAGCAAGGATAGTCTAGACAAGCATAAAATCTTTTATGGTCTCAAATCTAATGTTATGACACTTCATAAATTATTAACGTCTCTAAAGCTTTTTCATGCTTTCACCTCTCTCCAACCCATACATTTAAACCCAAATTTAACATTGAGCGGTAACATGTTAAATCTAAACAACTTTCCCCTTATTAAAGACAAGTGCATTGCGGATTTTTTCATAGTTAAACACCTGAAGATCTCTGAAATTAGGCAAACTTTTAATGCATCTAACAAATACACCTTAATACTCAGATTTTGGATCTAGTTAAGCCCTATATCGAGGTTCCAGAGTTAACCAGGGAGGACATTGAGACCTCCAAAGTTATTTTGAAACTACTTCTGCTTAAGAAAAAGATGATCTCCAATGTATACAAACTCTTGGTCTCGGTCAGAACTAATAACACTCCAATATTTTCCAAGTTCTGGGTGGATAAGGACCCGGGTATATCCACTGCAGTTATGCAAGAATCTTTAAGTTAAGCACTAAATATATCCCCTTCAAAAAACTGACCTATACGCAACTTATGATTGTAAATAATGCATATTTAACCCCAGCAATTATTAATAAATTTCAACTTAACTCATCATCTTCATGCACATTTTGTAAGGCACAGGTAGCTGACATTTACCATATTTTCTGGAGTTGTAAATGTGTGTACAGACTGTGGTGCGCCCTAAGAGTTATCCTGGGAAAGATGGGATATGAGAAATCAACTCTCTCATGGCAATATGCGCTACTACATATACCTCCAGATGATATTACTAAATCACAGCACAAGGTGTTGATATCCATATTCATGTTTATTAAATGTTATATTTCTCTCCATTGGAAGAATCAAGCAATGCTATCCTGGGAAGGTTTAAAAGAATTGATTTTTAGACATATAAAGGCGCAGAAATTCCTCTTTTATAAAGGGAATCATAAATACCATTCTGAAAACTTTTGGAGTTCATTTTTTGCACATTTAATAACCTGAAATGTTATGTCTTAATGTTTCTATTTATCATACATTTTTTTTTCACCATTGCATCTGTAACAGTTATTGAAATTTGGGCTTTGTACAGTTGTATATACTTGATGTCCTTCAAGGATGCATCTGCAGTCCTAACATATGGGTTGTCCTGCCTCAGGCAGCCCCTCGGTCGGCCGGATTCCAAAGTCTGGGTCTGGCCTCGGCTGATGTCGCACTTCACCCGACGTCATAGCTGCTGTGAATTGGGTATAAAGGCATCAGCCGATGCCATTTTCCTCAGTCTTTCTTGCCGCGCGGTGCCCGAAGCAGAAGCTGTTCACAAGTGCCGGTCGGTCAGATCCAGAGATTTCTACTACCGAAGACTTCTAAAAAGCTAAGTACCCCGTTGGGGACTCTTTCTTGCCTCAGCCGATGTCAGAAAAAGTAAACAATTGTTTAACTTGTGGGAAACAAATACCTCATAAGGATTTCCACTCTTACTGCCTTCCTTGCTTAGGCCCAGACCACGACGTAACAGCTTGTCTAGCCTGTGCTTCCTTCAACCGACGGACACTTAGACGTCGGTCGGAGTTTGCAGAGGAGTTTTTTGGTCCCGCTTTTGCTTACAAAATGCCGTCGGATACTCCGACTTCACAATTAGCTAAAAAGCGTAAGGAAAAGGTCCGACACTTGCGGTCCGCGGTTTCGGCCGAAACCACGGTTAAGCCAACCGCGAGTGTCTCGGTTTCGGCTGAAACCGAGTCCTCGGTTCTTCCTTCGGCAGAAAGCTTGCCTCCGATAGCCGAGGCCTCACACAGCATGGCTGAATCTGCTACTGAAATTTCTCCTGCTGTAGCAGGAACCCAGGATTTATCAGATACTATTCCTTTAGACATATCTACTCCTGCACATGGAGCTGCTAGGCCCCCTGCATCTATGTCTATCAAGGCTTTTTCTAGGGCTAAAGCAGCTAAATCTTCTAAGGCCTTGCCTGCTAAAACCCCCTCACACAGGCCTACCTCTAGTTCCCAAATGCTCAGCCTGGCTGAGGATCTCATTTCTTTGATCAGGGGATCCCAACCTCACCCAGACAGGGCCTCTCAACCCCCTCCAGAGAAGAGGCCTAGAGCAGATCCCCCAGATCCAGTTTCTACAGACTATTCCTCGGATGATTCAGAAAACTCAAATCCTCCAGAGGGCCCTTATTCTCCATATGAGGATTCTGATGCAGAAGACTCCATTCCTTCTGCCTCTCCTCCTGAGGATTTTTCTTTTGGGGAAACCTTACATGCTATGAGAGAGCAATTTCAATGGCAGGGCCAGGATTTTTCAGATTCAAGGAAAAGGCTAAGGACCTTTTTGCATTTACCACAGCATAGGCCTTTAGCCATTCCTCCAGTACTAACAGTTGTGGATGATGCATTTAATGATGCCTGTACTGCCCTTGACTCTCTGACTCTCTTCCCCCAGCCCCTGCTAAGCCCGACAGATATTACAGGGTCCCGGACACACACTTTCACTTGTATAAGGCTCCTATTGCAGATCCTGAAACAATTTCACAGGGTCCCAAAGCTGTAGCAGCTGCCTCTGCCAAAAACCCCCTCCCCTCTGAAAGAGAATCTAGAGCATTAGAGAGATGGGGTAAAAAAGTTTATACTTCTGCTACTCTTTCGGCTAGGGCCTTAAACTGTCAATTCCACATGATTCAGTATCAGGAATTTTTGTTAGACCAGCTAAATAAACAACTGTCCTCTCCTGAACCTATAGACCGTAAGTCCCTTCAGGATTTGGTACATAACACTCAGCAGGTCAGTAATCATTCTTTAAAATGCGGCTATGATGCACTGGAGGCTTCCTTTAGATCAGCTATGACTGGAACAGTGATCAGAAGGCATGCATGGTTAAAAGAGCAATCCTTACCAGACCATGTAAAGTCAAAGCTCCTAGATGCTCCCATGGAGAAACAAAGTTTGTTTGGCTCCCCTGCACAGCAAGTGCTGAAGAAGGTGGAAGAAAAAGCAAAATCTGTCCAAACAGTCAAGGATTTCTTACAGGTCCAGCCTCCGAGGTTTAGTAGAAATTGGCCTTCGAAGAATTGGTCCTTTCCAGACACCTCCAGAGCACAGAGAGGCAGAAATAGGTGCCCAAGAGGCAGAGGTCAATCCAGAGGTGCCTACAGGGGACGTCAGTGGCAGACTAACAACCAGAGAACTACTGCCACAGATCCAGCTACTACCACTTCCTCAGGACAGACACAATGACTTGACTCTGATACCGCCTACCAGGGAACAACTGGAAGCACCCTTAGGCGGAAAGATAGCCTTATTTTCCGTAAACTGGCATTACATTACAGGAGACAAATGGATTTTACAGACAATAGACAAAGGCTACAGGTTTCACTTCCACACTCTACCAAAAAAGAGAGGAATGCCAAACCTACCACCAAACCAAAAAACAAACGCTCTAGCACAAATCAACCACTTACTAAGGATGAGAGTTATAGAAAAGGTACCGCCTATGGAACAAGGACAAGGATTTTACTCCAGACTTTTCCTGGTACCAAGAAAAGAAAACCAATGGAGGCCTATTCTCGACCTGTCCACTCTGAACACATACCTCATTGTTCCAAAATTCAAAATGCTGACCCTACAGCAACTTCTTCCCATGCTGGGCAAGGAGTCTTGGCTGGTGACTCTAGATCTCAAGGAGGCATACCTGCACGTCCCTATATGACCAGATTGCAGAAGATACCTCAGATTTCTTGCAGGATCAGAGCATTATCAATTCTCAGCATTGCCCTTTGGCTAATCTACTGCGCCCAGAGTATTCACGAAATGCCTGGCATCAGTAATTGCTCATTGCAGGCTTCAGGGAATTCAGATTTATCCATACCTGGATGACTGCCTAATACAAGCGGACAACAAGACCAAATTAACAAAAGATTTGGAAAAGGTTATACAACTACTGCAAGCCCTGGGATACACAGTCAACATGAAATATTCAAGGCTGGTACCATCCCAAAGGATAACATTCTTGGGTGCAGAACTGGACACTACAAATCAAATGGCATTTCTCACAGCAGAAAAGCAAAAGCAACTACCACTCTATTTCATGGCCTTAACAACACAGAACCAGCTTACAGCAAGGAAAGTCCTGCAAGCCCTGGGTTACATGGCATCCTGCATAATATTGATTCCACATGCCAGGCTGCATATGAGGAAGTTGCAATGGTACCTAAGGAATATATGGTCTCAACACAAGCACAGTCTAGAAGCCCAGATTCCAATAATTCCATGCCTGAAACAAGAATTCCTGTGGTGGGCTCAGACCTGTCAGTTGAACAGAGGACTGCCTTTCCACAAACCTTGCCCAAGCCAGACTATCACCACGGACACCTCAGACCTAGGCTGGGGGGCACACATGGTGGACAAGTGTATACAAGGCCTATGGACACAGGACCAGCTGAACCTGCACATAAATCAGAAAGAGATGCTGGCAGTGAAACAGGCAATTCAGACATTCAGACCGTTTCTTCAACAGGGTCATTTGCTGATAAGGACGGACAACACCACAGTCATGCGGTATATCAACAAACAGGGAGGCAGACACTCATATCCTCTATGCCGGATGGCAATGGACCTGTGGAATGTGGCCCTGAACCTCAACATTCAGCTCCAGGCCATATTTGTGCCAGGAAAGGAAAATATACTAGCAGACACCTTAAGCAGAACTACCACGGATGCCCACGAATGGATGCTGCATCCAGACATCTTCAAATCCATTACAAAGAAATGGGGACTACCAGAAATAGACCTGTTCGCATCCCCACACAATCACCAATTGAGGAAATTCTGCACAAGGATAACCACCCACTTGCTTGGAAGGTGGACTCCCTATCCTTCAGTTGGGAAAACCTGACAGCATATGCATTCCCACCTCTTCCTTTGATGCACAAAGTGCTACTGAAGATCAAAGAAGATCACCCAAGGATCATCCTGATAGCTCCAGACTGGCCGAGGCAGCATTGGTACCCGCTACTGAGGAGTATGTCACGGAAACACGCATGGCCTCTACCTCTAGTTCCTTTACTGCTAACACAGAACAACTTCAAAATCCTACATCCAAACTTGAAAACACTGCAGCTAGCTGCTTGGAATATTACATAAAACAAAATAACCCAGATTTATCTCAGGGGGTTAAAGACATTATCCTGGAGGCTCGCAGGCCCTCCACAAGGAAGACTTATTCAGCCAAATGGAAAAGATACCTCATTTGGAGTGCAGCAAAAGGAGAAAATGTATCATTAGCAAACATAGCTAACATCCTGGAATATTTAGTAGAACTTTTCCACAATGGCCTGTCTTACTCCTCCATTAAGATTCATGCATCAGCAATTTCAGCAGAATACAACATGGATCCTCCAGTCTTCTCTCATCCTCTACTCAGGCAGTTTCTGAGAGGAATTAAAATCTAAAGCCTCCAAGGAACCCACCTTTGCCTACATGGGACCTTAACTTTGTGCTGGAAAAGTTAACACTTCCCCTTCGAACCAGCAGCAACAGCAGAATTACAGTTCTTATCTTGGAAAACTGCTTTCCTGCTTGCAATCACTTCAGCAAGAAGGGTTTCTGAATTACAGGCATTAATGGCAGTACAGCCCTTCCTTATCTTCCATCAGGATAGAGTGTCCTTGAGAACTAACCCTACTTTTATGCCAAAGGTGGTCTCCAGGGTATCATTGAACCAAGCAATCCACCTACCAACATTCTTCCCCAACCCACAGAACGGGGGAAAGACTACTACATACCTTGGATGTGCACAGGCAATTGCGCTACTATCTGGACAGAACCAAGAACAATAGAAAAACTGACCAGCTTCTGGTAGCATATGCAACAGGAATGGAAGGAAAAGCAATTTCAAAACAGACAATCTCAAAATGGATAGGAAATTGCATTAGATTTTGTTACTCTTTTCATGGAAAGACAACTCCAGAAAACATCAGACCTCACTCCACAAGGGCTACAGCCACTACTACAGCTTTCTTACGAGGAGTGGCTACCAAAGACATTTTAGAAGCTGCTACTTGGAGCTCCGTGCATACATTTGCCAAGCATTATAATCTACCTTTATACTCCAGATCCTGAGCAGGTTTTGCAACTGCTGTTTTGCAAGGGATCTTAACTACACCATAATCATCTTAGTGCCTCCTCCCCCAGTTTGGCTACGGTATTCTACCCATATGTTAGGACTGCAGATGCATCCTTGAAGGACATAGTACAGTTTTGTACCTACCATAAATGTAGATGTCCGAGAGGTATGCATCTGCAGTCAGGATTACCCACCCTCCTTCCCCTCTGTGGTACTCCTAGGGTATTTGCCCATCTTGTAGCTAGCTGGGGGAATCTATTATGGTGTATTTGTTTGTATATATGTATATACATGTTTATATTGTTTGCTCTCTACTGTTTGGAATCATTTGCATTTATCCAAATTTAGCCTTCCTAGAGGGCACCTGGCATCTGGGGCAAGAAACACTGAGGAAAATGGCGTCGGCTGATGCCTTTATACCCAATTCACAGCAGCTATGATGTCGGGTGAAGTGCGACATCAGCCGAGGCCAGACCCAGACTTTGGAATCCGGCCGACCGAGGGGCTGCCTGAGGCAGGACAACCCATATGTTAGGACTGCAGATGCATACCTCTCGGACATCTACATTTATGGTAGGTACAAAACTGTACTTTTCTTCATTAGATAGAGATGTGTTGGTTTGTATGTGGATTTGTTTGTAATGTTTTTTGTTGAAAAAGAAATAAAATAAAAAGAATAAAAAAAAAAATAAAAAAAAAAAGATTTGTTGGAAAGTTAGTAAGAATTGGGGCAGCATATAATAGGGTGGGTTGTAGATAGGCTTGTGCTAGAGAGAGTTTAGATTCATTTGGGAGTAATTTTTTGTTTCTATAGAGTAGGCCAAGTTTTTGGTGAGTCTGTTTAATGCAGTTTTAGATGTGAAGATCAAATTTTGGCTGATTGTCAATAATGACCCCTAATAGTTTAGTGTGGGGTTCAACCATGATAGTTGTGTTACTAAGGGAGGAGACAGTGAAGGTATATTTGAGGTATTGGAGATATTTAGGGAGGGAAGGAGAAGTTTAGTTTTATTTGGGTTGAGTAGGAGGTGGTTGGATGTTAGCCATTTTTCAACTGTGTGAAGAGATCCTTAGTTAAGGGTGAGTAGGTGGGGAAATTGTCAGAGGTGGAAACTATTGTAGAGTCATCAGCATATTGTATTAAAAAGGAATGAGGACAGGAAAGATATAACTTATTAGTGAAAATATTAAATAGTAGAATTCCAAGGATCGAGCCTTGGGGGAACCCTGGTTTGGACTGGGAGATGAGGGAAGATACAGACAGCCATCTTACAGATTGAAGTCTGTTGGAGAGGTAGCTAAAGAACCAGCAAAGAGCAGAGTTGGAGAGATTAAGGCTCGATAGTTTGGACAGAAGTAGATTGTGGGAGACATTGTTCAAAGGTTTTTGAGAGGTCAAGAAAGACAGCGCAATTGATTGTTGTCTCGAGATCTAGAGATAGTCTATGTAAAAGTGCAGTGGATGTAATGTGGTTAGGGCAAAATCCATGTTTGGTAGGGACAAGGTGGTTTTCTTGTAATAGATGAGCAAGGAGCTGTTTATGCATGCATTTTTTAGGAATCTTTGATAGTGGAGATAGAATAGCAATAGGCCTGAAATTAGAGGGGTCGGTGGAATTTCCTCCTTTATGAAGGGGAATAACATAGAACAACTTCTAGATCTATTGATTAGTATGGAGATGTGATATGCAATAGTTTTTGCTGCTAATTTAAGGAAAAGAGGCAGTACGTTATCGGCGGAAGGGATGCATATTTTGAGTTTACTGAACAGTGATCTGATATACACAGTGGGGACAGGCTTAAGAGAGAAGGAGGGTGTGAGGGTGGATAGAGGGAAGTAGAGAGGTAGGCACTTGTTTTTTTTAAGTTAATTTCTGAACGGAGTCTGTGAAGGAGTTAAGATGTGTTGCAGTGTCTAAGGCAGAGCTATTAGGGAAGAGATTTGGTGCAGAGGGCTTACCTGGGTGTAGCAGCTTGTTGACAGTATTCCAGAATTTTTGGGGGGTTGCAGTGATTTTAGATCATTTTTTTTTTGTCAAGGTTGACTTGTTTTTAGTTAAATTAAGTAGTTCTCTGTAGCACTGAAGATTGGAAGTGGATTTGTTTTTTTGCCAGAGTTTCCAGGCATTGTCCCTGTTGTGCATGAGCAAGCAAGTGTCTTGAGTTATCCAAGGAGCAAAGTTGAATTTAATTTTCCTGATGAGGGCCAAGGAGTTTAAAGTGTTAAGAAAGATGCTATTGAATTTTAGAACAGCTTCTTCTAGGACGAGATCATGGAGGAAGGACCAGGTAATAGAGGAGAGTATATGATTAAAGGTGTTTGGGACAAAGAAAGTTTGCGACAGTCTTTGTATTGATGGGATTTGGACAGTTGGGGAGAGTGTCTGCCGAAAGAGTTAAGGAGGCTATCACTTAGGGAATCAGGAAGTGTGGAGGGGTTGTGATAGAGGTGGAGTTTGGAGGCAAGGGACCAGTCAAGTGTAGTACCAGTCTTAAGAGCATTTATTTAGGTGGGTGTGAGTAGTGATTAGTTGGGAGAGACCATAAAGGTTAATGCTGGCATTTGGAGAGTCAGAGGATAGAGAATTCCATTCAGTGTTGATATCGCCCAATACGATAGTTTCATAGGAGATAGTTTGTGAGATCCAGACGAGAAAGTGTTCAAGGATAGGGATGTTGTTCCCTGGAGGTATATAGACGGTGGCAATGGCTATCTTTTTGTGATTAATTTGCCTTTACTATGAGGATGACTTCTGGGTGGAAATTAAGTGGTGAGAAAGGGGGTAGAGGATGAGTTCTGAGTAACAGTATAGCTACACCTCCCCTTTTTTTTGGGTCTGTCCTGGCGATTAATATTTTACTGTCAGATATATGGGGGTTTTAGCTGGGTTTCAGAGATGGAGAATGTCAGTGGTGTGGTGTGGAGAGATATCGAGGAGTGTGTAGTTCAATGACTTTGTTCAGAATACTTTGAATGTTGAGAAATGATATAGTTACGTTTCTGGTAGTTGTGGAGGTGCAAGTCTGAAAGGAGAAAGATGGAGGTGGGAGAGAGGAGTTGGAGGCAGGTCCTGGGTTGGGGTGTACATTTTCTGAGAGTAGTAAGTTTAGTATAGGGAGTTTTGAACTTGAATAGAGTAGGGTAAACAACAGATATTTAGGCTTTATTTTGGAGATGGTAAGGGCTAAGGGAATATTTTTATTTTAAGTAAGTGGGTGTCATTGTGGTAGAATACAGTAGGAGCAATAAGAAATGTGCGAGTTGAGAGATGAGCTTGCGGGGACGTAAGTGTAGGGGTAGGGTTTATGTAAGGTTGTGATGGTAGAAGGTAGAGACTGAAAAGAAGAGTTGTAGTGAGGAGATGTATCGTGTATAGTAGGGTAAAGGCAGATGATGAATTAGTTTGAAAAGTAGTGCATCAAGGATGGGATAGTTAGAGGGAATAAAAAAATTGTAGCATGGAGAGTTAGGGAAGGGTAGGGTTAGGCTTACCTGTAAGAGGGGGTTCTTATGTTTACAGGGCGAGAGCTAATGGGAGCTTTTGGAAGTAAATAGGGAGTGGTGGGGGAGTGGTTTGGATGGATAGAGTATAAATGTAGAGTATATGGGGCTGGTTGGAAATGAAGGTAGGGTAGGGGGGCTGAGAGAGCCTGAGCATAGTGAAGGTGAACAGAGCGGGCAGAGCCACTCCCAGGGTTTCTCTGTGAGAAGACACAATGAGCCAACAAATCAAAAACTCTAGAGCTGATTTTGGCCAAATATAACTAAAGTGAGATGAAAATAGACTGGGGAAAAAAGGTTAGACATTTTATGTAAGTGAGGAAGGCCTCATCAGCACCTAGATGCTTTAAGGGTGGCTAGAGTTCTTCAATTTATATGCCAGGAACTAGTGTTCAGTGTTCCTCTCTAGGGCTTCCATGGACGACATATGTGCAGATTTAACTTGGGCCAGTCATTGCTCATTACAAACTGGATCTAGTCTCGAGGGGAAGAGCAGCCTTTGGCTCAACTGTGCTCGAGAATATCTTTCCTTAGAGTCCACCCAAGAATTTAGGTAGCTGGGGAGTGTCCCAACAATTGAGGATAGAATGAAAATTGACAACATCAGATAAAGAAGTCATGTACTCAACATAATGTTCCATCTGTGTTGTCCATTTTCATTCTTCCTCGACCCACCACCCCCCAACATTTTTCACAGTTGATTTCTGGATGAATGAGAGTTTATAAGGAGCCACTGATATAGCTTCTTCTGTTAAGAATTCTATAGTGGCATTTCCTACTTTGTCAAACAGCAATCACGATCTGAACTGTGTTAGAGCTTGGTGCATTATGGGTAAGGGAGGAGCTTGAGAGCTTTTTGGTGGCCACAACCTAAAGTAATGGCTGAGTTGAATCTGAGGATTGGATCTGAACCCAACAGTTGAAGAATGAAAATGGACACCATGAATGGAACATTATAGTGAGTACACAACTTTTTTTTCTGCCCTCTTAGGGTTTGGTTTTCTTAAGGTGCCACTTGGACACTGTCTTTTTGTTGGCATTTCTTCAGTACAAATGCAATTTCTAGTTTCTTTTTAGTTGTCGACGTCCTAGCACTCACCTCTGCATTACAAAATATAGCTGATAACCACTTGCCATACTCCACATGAGGAAGATTCAGTAGTACCTCAAGTCAGTTTGGGCACTGCACTGGCGCTCCCTGAAATTCAAAGAAGGAATTTCTTTGGTGGATCAGGTAGGTATCACAGTCCCAAAGAGAACATTTTCTGGTTTCCTCTCCCCATAAATATTTCAATGCACCAACCAGGGGTACAACCATACTGGATCTGGTCCTCACTAATATGGGAGAGTGCTGCACACCCCCTACTGTAATGCCTTCCCTGGTAAGGTCAGACCACAAAATGGTCTACTTTGAAGTAAAAATAAAACATGGACTGCCAGCTAAACTGTGAATATTCAGGAATTAACCTCCTGTTATTATGCGAGTACCTGGCAAAATTTCAAGCCCCTATAAACCCTGAGAACACTTCTTCCCATGCATAACTGTTCACAGAAACAATGTACAAGCATGTTAATACTTGTATAGAGGCAGCTTGTACCCACCAGGAAGAAGTACTGAACTAACTAAAAAAAAAAAGCCATGGTGGTAGAATCACAAAATCAATCGGATGTATAACAGGAGGAAGAAAATCATGGCAAAAATTAGGAGGTGCAGCACCCAGCAGGATAAATGCACTCTCATTAAACTAAACGAAATAAAGTCTACCAAAGTCAAATTTGAGGTACGTTTGGCCTCCCAGGCCAAGGACAACCACAAAGCGTTCTTTAGCTATGTCCGCAGCCTCAAAGGCAATACACAGTTGTGTGCAGAACTCATTGTAAATGGAGCCACCTATACTGAGCCAGAGTATATAGCAAATATCATGGCTAATAAATTCAGCTCCAACTTTACTCCTCTCTCCCCCGCAACCTTCCCTCAGGAAATATCAACTGTAACTCCCCCTACTATTACTAGGGAACAGGTCCTTAATGCTTTTTCTAAGACCAAGAACACTACATCCATGGGCCTGCACAATATCCCAGGATGCCTTCTAAATAGCACAAACCATGACCTATCAGGGCCTCTGGAATTACTATTTAACTGTAGCCTCCAAACAGACTTCATGCCTCTTGAATGGAGAACGTCAACAGTTATCCCTCTGCACAAAGGTGGGCCATCTACATACCCTGGAAACTACAGACCCATAAGTCTCACTAGTCTTGTATAGAAAGCCATGGAAAGAACATGGACATGATTAACAGAGATATAGTAAATCTCCAGACACTGGACCCAACCCAGTTTGGTTTTGTAAAGGGCAGATCATCCCTACTCAACCTGGTGGACTTCTTTGAGAAGGTTACCAAAGTAATGGATGAGGGCAAAATCATTCACACTGCCTACCTTGACCTGGCCAAGGCATTTGACACAATACCCCACTTGGGCATTGTTGACAAACTGAAGAGGTTAGTTACAAACCTGCATGTCACCCAGTGGATAGCAAAATGGCTCACAGACAAGGACCCAGGAAGTTAGAATTGGGGAGTCCACCACTACAAAGAGGCCAGTCACAAGTGGAGTCCCTCAGGGATCAGTCCTTGGACTGCTTCTTTTTGTCATTTACTTCTCAGAAGTCAAGGCCAATATCAGTGGTCTCTGACTAAATTTGCAGATGATTGTAAATTAGGAGCTGTCATTGAATCTTACACTGATGCAATGTTCTTCAGGAGGGGCTGACACAGACAAATAACTGGTGTCAGAGTCCTGAACTAAAACTAAATGCCAAGAAATGCATAATCGTATCCTTTGGGAAGTCATCCATCCCTGGTAAATCATATTGACAACACACCCCTTAGAGTTGACCCAGTAGTCAGGGACTTGGGGACACACATCGGTAGTAATCTAGCCATTGATCATCACATGTTTACAGTAGTGAGGAAATCATTCTATGTTGCGCAACTTATGAGTACAGCGCCCCCTTTGGTATGTACCTAACCAGGCATATCCAACATCTGGAATGTCCACAGAGTTTCCTTACACACAGAGTACAGGGCAACATTAATATGTCCAATGCAGACTGCCTCAAGGCCCTATCCCTGTATTCTGTCTCCTACAGGCTGTTGAGGGGAGATCTATGCCTGGCATATAGGGCATTGTCAGATCCCACTTTGATGGACCTCCTGTATATCCACAAAACAAACTACCAGAATTAGCTGTTCTAAAGGCTTAAACTTTGCCTGTGATATAAATAGGACCTGCTGGAGAGATCGGTATGTATCCCAGACACTACCCTGTCTATGGAACAGGCTCCCCATCCATGTGAAGCAGAGTTCCTCCCTAATCCAGTTCAAGTGCAAATTGGGCAATTGGATGGGAAACTAGAAATTCAACCCTGGTTTGGCACATATGTCTCTGATGCAGACAGGTAATCTGTAAATTGTTCATCTCCCAGACCCATGCTTATGCTTATCAAGGGTATCAGAACTCGTCAGAGATTTGGGATACATGGCTAGTCTTAAAAAGGCCCTTGTGGTTGTTAGCCTAGTAAACACCTATGAACCTATAAGAAGTCACTAGTGATGCACATATGTCCAGGTGTATGGTCATGACAGGACACGAACAACTACATAAATATCAAGGAAATGATAGCCATGATCTTAACTCTGCAATCCCTGCCAGATTGACTTGCTTATATAACTGAAGGGCTCTATCATTCATCTAAACTTACAAACCGTAAACCTAACAGCTTGGATGATAAGATTTTGATAACATTTTAAACACCTTTATTATCGCTGAAGACAAAGGTACACCTATATTAATAGAAAAGGAAAAATATTGACTTTTTTTCATTTATATAACTTGTACCTTACATGTTTTTTTTGTGACAGCTGTTATTCATTCCAACATTAATTTGCTCAGATCCTGCCTTTTCTTAAACAACTCTTCCTCCTGATTATTGAGCTTTTTTTTGTTTACACATATTCCATTTATTTCTATGTAATCTGCTCCTTTCCTTTTTAAGTATCCCACTTCCTGTTTTTGTTTTGCAAAGTTCATTACTTGAGTATAGTTGGTTTAGATTTTGATTTCCCTTTTCTAATAGTTGCATTTCTGTGTCTAGGCAATTCACCTCCTATAGCCCAGCTCAAAAGAATAATTTCCTTCATTACAACCATTTGCTCCCCCAATTTTTTTCTGACTTTACTCTGTAGGGAACACCAACTCAAAATGCAGGCAGCAGCTCAACCAGGAAAGTAACCAAACAACAAAGATGAATGGATAACATTTATTTCACACAACTCCAAGGATTTAGCACTTTTGTAAAAACTTCATCAGAATCACTAAAACGCAGTACAGCACCACATATATATACCCCACCCTCAAACACAGATCCAATGAATTCTGTCCCTCAGTTAAACCCCACAAAGTACTTTAAAGCAACACACAGTGTTAAATACCCAACATTCAAATGAAAATGTATTAACGCAAACAATGTGTTTGAGGGTGGGGTATATATACGTGGTGCTGTACTGTGTTTTAGTGATTCTGATGAAGTTTTTACAAAAGTGCTAAATCCTTGGAGTTATGTGAAATAAATTTTATCCATTCATCTCCTTCATTGTTTGGTTACTTTCCTGGTTGAGCTGCTGCCTGCATTTTGAGTTGGTGTTTCCTGTGTTTTACTTGTGGTTCTCTAGTTCTGTGTGGCATGGTGGCATGTCTGGACTGGGTTCTGAGCTGAATGGTGTGGAGAAAATATCCCAGAGTGTGGGACTGTTAACCCAATTTAGTTCGAGCTGACTGGGAAGGTCAATAATATGCAGCACCGTTTGGACCACCTGGCTGGGAAGGAAAATGAGTTCCTTCAGACCCCTGCATGTTTGCTCAATGCTGGACAAAATGACTCAAGTTCCAGATAATTCTTTAAAGTCCGAAGTTATGGATGGATATAGGTGGACCTCTGAACAATGTTAAGCAGTGGCTTTTGGGGAAAGTTTCTTTTGAAGAACTTGAGTATAATGTAGAGCCACAGACCTTAAGCAGCTCCATTTGTTCCCTAGAACAGTCTGTTTTTCGTTGCAAGAGGTTACAACTTGACAACATTTATTTGCATGAATGCATCAAGGTTAAGAGAATTCCTAAGGGGCTCTAAACCTGGAAATTCCCGAATGGGGTTGACTGGTCCCCCATTTCACAAGGAGCTGCTACAGCTTTTTGATTGGCATGGGTGTGATCTCCTAGAGTGTCTGATAAAATCTAATCAAAAAGAAATTGATAGCCTGATTGTTGAGTCCGAGAGGTTGGACTATGCCATCCACAGTGATTTATTATTCCCCAACCACCAGAATGACTATTTGGCTATTTTCAAGAAAGTCAATGGGGCTATAGAGAGAATGAGAAATAATAAAAAGAAAAGGTTTGAAAGAGCGTACCATATGCGGAAGGGAAGGTGTATCAAAAACTGCCTGTAACCAATAGGAATGAGACCTCTGATGTGTGTCATTGGGAGGGCCCTCCCAACCAAGATAACTGGGTGATGAGTGAATCGGAAGTCCCTGTAGATGGGAATCAAGTGAATGGGCCTTGGTGGTCCAAATGACTAGAAAACCAGAGGAGAGGCAACAATGTTTTTTTTCAACAACAGGAGCTACCAGCAAGGGAACTATTGGCAGGGGAAATTTCATTACAACAGGAATTGGGAATAGAGGCGAACTTTGATTTTTTCATTTGTCTTCCTTGGAGGAAAACGATATACAAGGTACTGTTGAATGGGGTTTCTCTTCTCATGCCCAAGGCTCAGTTGTTGAAATTGTTTGGAACTATGCTGGGGACTTTGTGTTACAATTACAGTGATTTTGAGTGCAATATTGAGCATGTTAATTTACTTAGTAGGGGCGAATTTTGTGCCGGCATCCAGTTTTAAGATTGATAAATTACTAGTAGATTTAGAATTGTTTCTTAGGAAAATGTTTTAAACTTATGTTTAATGAGGTTTACTGTGTAGGGAAGTGCTGAGGAGAAGCAATACATTTAATCCCCCATTGCCTCTACCACTTATCTTTGAAAAATTAGTAGAGTTCGAGTTTAGGAATCTAAAATTGAAATGTTCACATGTTCATGACAGTTTGAGTTCCCATGAATCTACATTATTGTATGAATTTTCTAATAAACAGCTTGGGGTTATGAAACCCAAGGGGGTTGTTGTTATGGGGGAAGGATGATTATATTGAAATGTTAGCACATGTTAATAACAGTGACTTATATGAAGAAGCATCCCCAAGTCTTATTAAATTGGCCTATCAGTGTATTAGATTTCTTCTTACAGGATATGTTGGATGAAGAGGAAATAACTTACGATGTTTTTGTTTTTTGTTTTTTTTTTAAGTGAAGTACCTGGTGGTACCTGTTATTTTTGGGATACCCAAAATTCATAAGTGCATAAGAAATCCACCTATGAGGCCTATTGTGAGTGCTAAGAAGTCTAAGATGCATTCCCTTCGTAAATACATTGATTTAATTCTTAAATGCTGTTTGGAGTCCTTTGATCATATATGTAAAGATTCCTGGGACTTTTTAATGAAAAGGTGGAATTCTCTGAAAATTGTGCCTTTTTGACAATTGATGTAGAATTGTACAATGTTATTCCCCACGATGTGGGGTTAGATTGGTTCCATGATTTCCTTTGTGAATGTACAGCCCTTGACAATAACACCATCAATGTTTTAGTTCTTTGTATGGAACTAGTAGTCAAGTACAATTGTATTTAGATGGGCAATACTTTAGGCAAAGGAAAGGAGTAGCGATGGGGGCGGCTTGTGCCCCCATTTTTGTGAATATTATTTTATTACAGTGGGAGAGACATATTTTGTTCCCACATTTTGGGGCAAAACCGTGGAGTTTATATCTCCGGTATATGGCTGACATTTTTATTGTTTGGGATAGAGCAGTAGAAGAAATTGAAGGTTTTGTTAGTTTTTTTTAAACACTTCTACTTTTTTTTTAAAGTTTACCCGTCAGTGTGATTCAAGTTCCATGAACTATTTGGATGTTACCATTACTAAGGATGTGGGTAATAGAAGGTGGGTTAGCACAATATATCGCAAGCCTACCTATAGTAACAGTATTCTGCATTTCAATAGTAGTCATCCTTTCCATCAAAAGGCCAGGATAGTTAAGGGCCACTGCATTCGGCCTGCCCGGATGGTCTCTGAGTGGGACCAGTTTGTCAAGGAGTGTAAAAGAATGGGGAACATGTTTCAAAGTAGAGGTTACCCTAATGGTTTAGTATTACAAGTTGCCAATGACATACAAAAAAGGAGAATTAAGGGGGATTTTCTACCCCTTATTAGTTCAAACTTGAGCCAAGGTGAGTTTGGGCCTGGAAGAAATAAAGGCAGGGACCCATTGGAGTTTGGTGGGGCTTTTATTACCCAGTTTTGTAATGAGGCCAAGTCTATCAGGGAAATCATTTATAAGTACTGGAGTATTTTCTCTTTGTTTAAAGAAATGGCCAGTAGTGTTGAGGTTAGACCTCGTGTTGTGTTTAGAAGGGGAAAAACTTAAAAACTACCTCGAATGCCCTACATTGATTTTGGGCCCAATATTTCAAACAAAAAATGGGGTACCTATAAGTGTGGCCATTGTCCCCAATGTAGGATGGTGTTTGAAGGTGATCAAATAGAGGTTAATCGTAGGATTTGTAGGCCTAAGTTTCACTGTACTTGCAATACTATGGGGAAGCATCTTAACTGCCAACATTTGTATGTAAGGAAGACAAAAAGAAAGTTCAGGGAATGTTTGTATGAACATGGACAAGATATGAGGAAGGGGGATATGAAAAATGCAACGGCTAGACACATTAGTACCAACACTGACCATGTTTTTGGATTTTTTTGTGTTGGAATATGTTCAGAGGGACTATGCAGGGGGGGGTGCTTGGGAAGATGAGCTTGAGGCCAAGGAATTAAGTTGGCAATTGAAATTGAATGCCACAGTCCCCACAGGTCTTAATGACAACTTATCTATAGCCAGTGTGCTTAAATTAAAAACTTATAGTGTATAAAGTAACTTCCCTACTTGTAGTTTATGATTATGTGTTGGATTTGGGAAAAAACATATATTTTTTATGGTGTTTGTGTTAATACATTTTCATTTGAATATTGGGTATTTAATACTGTGTTTTGCCTTCAAAGTACTTTATGGGGTTTAATTGAGAGAGAGAATTCAATGGATATGTGTTTGAGGGTGGGGTATATATATGTGGTGCTGTACTGTGTTTTAGTGATTCTGATGAAGTTTTTACAAAAGCGCTAAATCCTTGGAGTTGTGTGAAATAAATTTTATCCATTCATCTCCTTCATTGTTTGGTTACTTTCCTGGTTGAGCTGCTGCCTGCATTTTGAGTTGGTGTTTCCTGTGTTTTCCTTGTGTTACTCTGTAGGGAGTTTTGAAAATCTGACAACTCGTCACACACCTATGAAAATGTTCCTAGATACCTCTTTCTTCCCCATCATGGCCTCCATCATGTCCTATCTACCTGAGGAAACAATTTTTTTGAAGTCTGCTTGGGGCATAAAAATACAGATGCAAAAAATTTCAAGCAAAACTTCTAAACCTTGTAGATTTTGTTGCATACTTTGGAGCCATACACATCCTTATTTTTCCTTTGTAAATTGCTGTTCTGATCTCTTAATATTTTCCAACCTCCTCTGATTTGTTTCTTATAGTTATGCAATATTTTATATACCCTACTAATTCCTTTTTTAACAGCTTCAGTTCTAGATTTAACTAAAAATTCTACAAGATTGGGTCTTTCAAGTAGTTCTCCCTTAACCCTTTCTCTCTGCCTATACTCTTCTCAATCCCTGGTATATAAAAAAAGAAAAGGCAGTCTCTAACCTCCAGTCCAAATCTTCTTGGTATCGTCCCACGTTATTACCTTTCCCCTCTCTAGTCATTTGCTCTCAATACCTTGGTTCTTTTCCAATTTTTCTCCAGTAACTTCCAGCCACCTCTTGCTCATTTTCTTTGCCCCTACTTGAAGTCATCCCTATTGACATTAGTGCTTTCTGCAGTTTTACAATATTCAGTATACTTTAATTCTCCTTAAGGATAAGCATCCAAAATCTCACACACACCTTATTTCTTGAACTCCCTCCACTTCATTATCCCTTCCCACTTTGAAATATAATCTTGTTTGTGTTATGTATGTGAACCTTAACTGCATAGCTCCAAAATATACTGTCAAATCAGGCAATCCTAAACCACCTTATTCTTCTAGGAGGATCAACTTGTCCCACTTAATTCCTCTTGTCCTTTTCCCCTCCATGATAAATTCCTTAAACTCTTTATTGCTTGTTCTCCACAAGGTCTCCCCTGGTTGATAAAAATACACCTAGCCTTTATATATAGAAAGCTTAAAGGAACTAAAAACTTTCACTGTTTGTATCTTGCTATCTATATCCATAAATAAGAGTTTCCAGTTTCTCAGTTTTCATATTTTAGTCTCATCCCACATTTCCTTAGCTGTCATAACAGAAGTCTTTTAATCCATCCTCCTAAATACCTCATTTTAGTGTCTACATAAATATGGGTATACAGGCAGTCCTCTAGTTAAGGACGAGATCTGTTTTTTAGTCTGAGAAGTTAAATTTGTATGCAAGTCAAACGTGTACATATGGTTCTTATTAAATGTCACTTAGTCAAAAGTATGCGTCAGTCTAGTCTTTTACTTTTCTTTGCATGTAAAACACTTGAAACTCTTCCAAACAAAAAAAAAAAATCAAACATAGTACTGTATACTGTAGCTATTCTTCCTTATCAACAAAGGTGGTTTAAGGCATCTTGCTATTAAATGCAGTGTTTGAGGACTTTTTTTTTACACACAAAAACCATACCAGTCAACTGTACAGATTTTCACAGAATGTCCAGATTTTTGCCTCATAATTTTTTTTAATCTTTCATAAAATTGTGGTTTAGTAAATCTCTCAACTGTACAGATTGTTGCGGATTGTCCAGATTTTTGGATCATATTTTTGGTCTGTTCCGCATAAAAATCCATGTTTTTCTGACAAATTACTGGGATGATCGGAGGACTGAAGTTGCTAAATAATGCCATTCATTTGAGTTTCAGGCATAAAATCCTACAGAAAATGTATGTTAAAACAAATCCTGTTGCTCTAGCAACTTTCTAACCTTATAAGAGTAATATTTAAAATATGTGCCTATTTTTGGGCCTTTGCCCCCCCTCCCATTTTGCCAGTCTTTCTCCAGATTTCTTGCACTGACAGGCTAATAGGTATGTTAAAGACTGCAGTTAGAAAATGACAGACATTTGAGTTTCAGAATTCATACCCTTCAGAAAATTCATGCTAATGCAAAACTTGTTATTCTATCAACTTTCCAAGTTTGTAAGAGAAATATTTGCTAAAACTGTCCCTATTTTTGGGCATTTGTCTCTGACACAAGGGCTGTCCAGGAAAGGAAATAAAAGCTTTGTCCAGATTTCTTGCTCCAAGAGCTTGAGTATTTTATACACACACTTCCTCGTTCATACCTGCATGCACTGACACATCGCTCTCACTCTCTCCTGATCACACACACACACACACTTCATTCATACCTGCATTCACTCACACACAGCTCTCTCTCCCAATCTCTCATACATGCAGTCACTTCCTCATTAATACCGGCATTCATTCACACGTTGCTCTCTCTGAATCTCTCACACACGATCACTTCCTCATTCATACTTGCATTCACTCACACATTGCTCTCACTCCTCCTGATCTCTCTCTCTCACATACACACACACAGATTTGGGCAGCTTTGACAATTTTATTTTTTTACGTTACTTCTGACATTGCGGCAGCCCGTTTGTGTCTATGGGTTGTCTGCATGTCGGATGCCCGTAACCTAGGGACTACCTGTACTTGAACCAATTCATGTTGAAGGTACATAATTTACAGTTACAGCTTTTGATCTAATGTCCATTTTCATCTCATTCAACATGTAGGATGTCAAATCCAACCTCAGCACCTTATACCAGAGTATTAGATCAGAGAGTTCTGATTCTTCACTACCACAATTATCCTCTCCTATCTGAATTACCACAGATCTCATTTGCCACCTGCCAAAACAAAAATGTTTGCTGAGAGCTCCACTGTTTTTCACAATGCGAAAATTGCTGAGAGCTCCACTGTTTTTCACGATGTGTGTAGTAGTTAGTTTATAGTACTTAGTATTAGGTATTTAGGTAGGTTAGTTAAAAGTATTTTTATAATAGCTTTTTGTGTGTTCTTTCACAGAACCTTCTAGCATATTTCTTGGCATTCTTGTAGATTTATAGCTAAACATATGTATAGCAGACTGTTATAAACAGGATTATCTAATACTATTGATGAACTTATCTTACAAATCATTAGATCAGTGCTGCAAGTTTTGATAATATTTGCAAGTTTTCAAAATTTTTCTGATGTCTGAGAAGTCCACTGGATTCAAAAAGTGTTTGTCCTGTGGACACAAGATGCAACCCCGAGACCCACATTCACTGTGTGTACTGCCTAGGTCCTTCCTACTTGCAGGACATTGGACAGCTGCAGTATTTGTGCTGCTTTTAACACAAGGGCTGTCCAGGGAATGAAAGAAAAATGTTTACTCAAGGTACAACGTCCCTCTTGGGGTATAGAATGTCCACGGATCCAAAGGCACCCTCCACCTCTCCTTCTGTTGAAAATAGAGAGGGAATAGTCTAAGGAAAAAGTGAGAGAGACCAAAAGAGAGAGGTCAAGAAATATCTAAAGAGAAATGGTTTGAAAAAAACACAAGAAGAAAGGGTAGACAAAGCTAAGAAAAGGTCTCCGGATCCCAGTACTTTTCTGGGTCTGGCATCTAAGCTATTGAGGCAGTCAGATCCAACTGCAATTAGGATGTGAACTCCTTCCCCAAATACTTCTGTGTCTGTAGCCAGTCAGCCCGAGGGTTCATTCCCTGATGCTTCAAAAGCTACCACCTAGAACTGTCGTTAGGCTTTTTAAGGTCGGTCTATCCAGTAAACGCTTAACTGAAAGGGATGTTGACTGTATGATGAAGTTTGAGGACAAGTCCTCCCGGCTCCATCCCTGAAGAGAGGACAAGATCAGCCCCATCGACATCAGCCATATTCATTCCAATGCCATCTCCCTTTCAGGAGCCACCACATATGGGTGTGAGTCCCCTTGCAGTACCACCATTGGATCTGATAGCCCTGGAGACTTCATCTTAGACTTCATCCCTCACTTTCTCGACACCATTGCATTCAGGTTGAGTAGTCCCAAGCCAGAGCATCGGATTCAGAGCCATGACTGAATCAGCTCTGTGGTTCTGCTCCAGATAGCTCATCTCCAAGGTTGTCCATGGAGCTGTCCTCCTGTGGAGTCAAGAAGACTACCGATTCTGCTCTTATGGCTGGTTTTCTCCTCAACCTCATTGGCTGAGTCTGCTTTCGAGGCTTTGGCTGGCCCAAGATGACTGTTGAAGGCACAGAGTTCAGATCCATCTTGATTACCACTGGAGTCTGTACCTTCTTCCTCGCATTCTGGTCGACAGGGACAGGTAGATCTAATCATCTTCAAGACTGCTGAACATTTGAGCTCCATAGCTGACTCTGAGGTGTCTCCTTCAGAGGCTCATGGCACATTCCCCAGAAAAGGTCTTGCATGTGGAAGCTTTTAAACTGCTCTTCTGAGTCTGTCAATAAGGGCATCAACTTAGGTGATGGAGAGGTTCCGCAAGATCCCCCCAAAGATCTCATTTGGAGATGTTCTGGAATTGTTGAAACAGAGGGGGAGATGGTCCACAGAAGCTTCTTCTGAATAGGTGGTTCTTGAAGCTTTTAGGTCTTGGCCCTTCAGTGACCTTAGTGGACCCACCTCCTGACACCTTAATAGATTTTGTTGCTGAGAAAGCGTGGAAGGAAAACTTTCCCAAAAAAGCCTGGCACAATTTTAGTTGCTCCTGAGGAAACCTTTGTCCAAGGGGTCCCCCAGTCGATGCTATGGCTTAGCAGCAGCCACATAAATAAAAAAGAACCATCAGAAGAAGGTTTCTCTGTCCACCCCCCAAACAGGGAGTTAAGGGCATTAGACAGACTGGAGAAATGGGCTATATATGCTTCTGTGAGATTTTCAGTTTTAGCTCTAAGCTGTCTGGCACACCTGACACATTTCCAAAGAGATTTGATCAAGGAGCTTATCAAAGTCACTTTTGGGTAGCCTACCTATGCATGCCCAGAAAACAGTGGATGCCCAAGTATCTACCCTACAATCTTCCTCTAATGTAGCCATGAGGCTGTCTAACACAGCTGATGATTCATCAAAGGCAGGCCAGCACAGGTATTACTGTACAATGACATTCCTGAATGCAGCTATGCAGATGTTCTTCGTGTTTCACTGTTGCAGTCATCACACTTGGGTTATCTGCTTGCAGGTAGCCCTCAGTCGGCCCGAATACCAGAGTCTTGGGATTTCTGCGTCAGATGCTGTCGCCTCTTCCATGACGTCAGGGGTCTAAAACATGCTGCCGATGCCTTTACATCAGCTTTTCTTGCCTTGCAGGAGCCTGAAGCAGAAGCAGTTTGCAAGTGCCAGTCAGCCGCTACCTGAAATTTTCATTGTTCGAGTTTCAAACCTGAAGTCTTCTAAAGCTAAGTACCCCATTGGGGATCCTTTTTTATTGTTCTAACTGATGTCAGAAAAATTTAACAATTGTCTTGCCTGTGGAAAGCAAATACCTCACAGAGATTTTCATTCTTACTGCATCCCCTGTTTAGGCCCAGACTACGACATTCCTCGCTGTCGGTTTTGTGCCTTAACGCCCGAACTATTCATTGGGCTATCTTTCTTGCTAAATTCTTTCGCTCTCGTTCTCTGCATTCAGAAATGGCTTTGATAAGCCATCCAACTACCAATCTTCCAAAAAAAGTAAAGATAAAGACAGAGACAGACCGCATAGGTCCAAAACTGATGATGCTTCCATTAAGCTAGTCGCCAGTACTCAGTGAGGCACTTTTGCAGCCCCTGATACCCGCTTCTACAGATTCACAGGCCTCTGCTGAAACTCATTCGGAGTCCAGTATGCCGCAAGATGCTTCTCAACTATGGAACCTGTGGATGTCTCTACCTTGGATTGGTCCGGAGCCGCTGTGCAGGCACCAGCTTCTGATGGTGTATTCTGACCTTCCAATGTTTGTATTAAACCATCTACTTTGTTTCTGACTAAAACTACCGAGTTTCTCAGGCCCAAAGTTTGCACTACGCCTAGAAAACAGATGATCAAAGTGCATGCCCAAGCTCCCATGCCACAGAAAAAAATGCTTAGAATGGCTGAAGACCTTATAATTTTAATCAGGGGAAGCCAGCTTTCCCCCTCTAAAAGACAAAGGATTAATTTTCCTTCTGATTATACAAACTATGAATCTGATTACTCCGATCCCTCTGATTACCAGGACATTCCCTTATCTACCTATGAGGATTCAGATGCAGAGGATTCCATTCCCTCTGCCTCCCCTCCACAGGACTTTTCTTTTGGTGAAACTTTGCATACCTTGAGAGCATTTCTGCTGGGAATGCCAGGACTACCCACAGTCCAAAAAGAGACTCAGAGAATTTTTAGACTTTCCTCAGCAGAGGCCTCTAGCTATACACCCTGTCCTGGATAATGTAGATGATGTCTTCATGGAATCCAGTCTTACTCCTGATACCTTACCACCAGCTCCTAGAAAGCCTGACAGGTACTACAAAGTACCTGACTCACACAAGTTTCTCTTTGAGTCCTAGTGCAGATCCAGAGACCATTTCCCAGGGACCTAAAGGTATTAAGGCTACTACAGCCCAAAACCCTACCCCTTCAGACAGGGATTCTAGAGCTTTAGACAGATGGGGTAAGAAGGTATATACCTCTGCAACTCTTCCCATAAGGGCTTTAAATTGCCAGTTTCACATGTTGAAGTACCAGCAGCATATTATGGAACTAATTAAACAGAAAATATTGTTGCTTCCAGATTGTGCAGAAAATAAAGATTTACATGAGTTAATGCATTCTGCAAGCCAAGTTAGTAAACCTAATTGCAGTGTGGTTTTGATACCTTAGAAGCACCTTGCAGGGCTGCTGTCACTGGGTCTGTACTGAGAAGGCATGCTTGGCTGAAAGAACAAATTTTGCCAGACCATGTCAAAGCAAAATTACTAGATGCTCCATTAAACCAGGAACATTTGTTTGGCACAAAAGCAGAAGAAGTTCTTACAAAGATGGAGGAGAAAGCTAAATCTATGCAAACTGTTAAAGGTTTCTTGCAGGTACAGCCACCTAGATTTAGTAGGCACTGGCCTTCTAACAACTGGTCCTTTCCAGCCCCTCCCAGGCCTTCTCAGTCCAAACCCAGGGGCAACAGACCACCAAGACTACAGTCTCTGGGTATGCAGAGATCTAAGCAATGGCGTGCTCCCACCTTAAAAACAGGGAGTGGTAAGCCACCCCCTTATGGAAAAAGTTCACAATGATTTGTCTGTCATCCTTCCCAGTCATGCCCAAGTACTTGCACACCTAGGAGGAAAACTCGCCCTGCGTGCAAAAGACTGGATGTCCATATCCCACGATAGATGGGTCCTAAACATTGTATCCCAGGGATACAGATTCTACTTCCACTCACTGCCAACACCAAGCGGGTTGCCAGACCTTCCTCCAAACCAGTGGGCAGAGGCTCAAAAGCAAGTACTTTCTCTTCAGTATCAGGGCTATTCAACCTTTTCCAACAGAGCAAAGGGGACAGGGTTTCTACTCCAGACTGTTCCTGGTGCCCAGAAAAGAAAGCTCATGGTGCCCTATCCTGGATCTGTCCATTCTCAACACCTTCCTGGTGGTCCCAAAATTCAAAATGTTTACACTACAACAGCTGCTTCCTATGTTAGCCAAGGACTCCTGGCTAGTCACCCTAGACTTAAAAGAAGCTTATATGCACATCCCCATAAGGAAATCTTACAGGAAATATCTACATTTCAGGGCAGGCTGTATGCACAATCAGTTCTCTGCACTTCCCTTTGGCTTATCTACTGCACCCATGGTATTCATAAAGTGCCTGGCTGCATCCATTGTGTACTGCAGGCAGAGAAATATTCAAATTTACCCATACTTGGATGATTGCCTGATTCAGGTGGACAGTCAGGAATTTGCTACTTCAGCATCTGGCATTTGTAGAGAGACTCCTAACTTCTCTGGGGTACACCATCAATGAAAAGAAATCACATCTGCTGCCCAGTCAAAAGATTGTATTCCTGGGAGCAAGCTTTAACACAACTTCCCAGATGGCATTCCTCACTCCAGAAAAGCAGGTTCATTTGACAAACTACTTCAAACTAATGGCCACCAAAACCCGGCTATCTGCAAGAAAAATACTGCAAGCCCTAGGATTCATAGCCTCATGCATTCTACTAATTCCATATGCAAGACTGCATATGAGGAAACTTCAATGGTACTTAAAAAGTCTCTAGTGTCAACATTCTCAGGACTTGGAAACACTGATTCCTATCATTCCTTGTCTAAGGGTAGAGTTCCTTTGCTGGGCAGAGGCTTACAACCACAACAACGGATTTTCTTTCATTCAACCCCTCGCCGGCCAAACCCTGACAACAGACCCATCAGACTATGCATGGGGGGCTCACATGGCAGGCAAATGCATTCAAGGCAAATGGAGCCCAGGACAAATTCACCTGCATGTCAGTCAAAAAGAAATGTTACCTGTACAGAATGCTCTGACAGCCTTCAAATACCTTATCCTTCCAGGACAACTCTTGATAAAGACAGACAACACCACAGTTATGAGGTACATAAGCAGAAGGGGAACTCATTCCTACCCACTCTGCAGGTTAGCCATAGCCCTGTGGAACACAGCCTTGAGGAACCAAGTGCACCTGCAAGCTCAATTCCTGCCAGGCAAACAAAATCCACTGGCAGATGACTTAAGCAGAAATCTACTGGATCCACATGAGTGGAAACTGGAACCCAACTCATTCAAACTTCTAATCAACAGGTGGGGGACACCAGAGGTAGACCTCTTTGCCTGCCCACAAAGTCATCAATTGAGCAAATTTGTCACCAGAAATCCTCACAGAGAAGCATGGCGAGTGGGTGCCCTATCCTTTACATGGGAAAACCTCTCAATTTATGCCTTTTCTCCTCTGCCCCTCCCCTCAGAAGTACTACTCAAGATCAAGCAGGACAGACCAAGGACAATCCTTATTACACCAGACTGACCATGCCAGCACTGGTACCCACTCCTACACAGTCTGACAGCAGTGCCAGCCTGGCACCTACCTCAGATCCCCTCCCTGCTGTCCCAGCAGGAGGGACAGATTTTGCATCCTCAGCTGCAAACACTGAACCTTGCAGCCTGGCTTATTACCTGAACACATCACCAGCAACCCTCAGCAAACAGGTGCTGAATGTCATCCTTGTGAGAGATTCATGTCTTGGCCATCTTAGCTCATTATAATACTGAGCCCACCGCTCTTTTCTCACGGTCTGATCAAACAGTTCTTGAGAGGAGCTAACAATTTAAGACTCCCGAGGAGAGCTCCCGCCCCTGCCTGGGACCTTAACTTTGCACTACAGAAGCTCACGCTTCCCCCTTTTGAACCTGCTGCTACAGCAGAGTTAAAATTCCTCTCTTGGAAAACAGCCTTACTTCTAGCCATCACTTCAGCAAGAAGAGTGTCTGAGCTACAGGCACTAATGGCTGTGGAACCCTTCATTATTTTCCATGCTGACAGGGTCTCCCTTAGGACTAACCCATCATTTATGCCCAAGGTGGTATCCAGTGTGGCTTTAAACCAATCCATCCATTTACCAACCTTTTTCCCTAATCCTCAGAATAAAGGGGAGAGGATCCTGCACTCCTTGGATGTGCACAAGACAGCTCAGGTTCTACCTTGACAGGACTAATCCTTTCAGAAAATCTGACCAGCTGCTAGTCAGCTTTGCTACAGGGGCAGAGGGCAAGGTCATTTCAAAGCAAACCATTTCCAAATGGATAGCACACTGCATCCATTTCTGGCACAAACACACCATGGAAACGTACCCCACAGGGGATCAGAACCCATTCCACTAGGGCTACCTCAACTTCTACAGCATTTCTCAGGGGAGTCCCTACCGGGGACATCCTGGAAGCTGCAACCTGGAGTTCTGCGCACACCTTCACCAAGCATTACCACTTACCTATCTTTTATAATTCCAGAGCTGGATTTGCCAGAGCAGTCTTACAAGGCCTACTAGCCAGCCTTAATACTACGTGACTGCCACCACTCTTACTCAGCTTTGGGAATCAACCCAAGTGTGATGACTGCAACAGTGAAACACGAAGAACATAGTACAGCTGTGTACACTTACCATAAATGTAGATGTTCGAGTGTATTCACTGTTGCAGTTCTGTTTACCCTCCCTCCAGCCCCCTGACTTTTCTAGACTTTCTACCTGTACTCTTTTTGGCCATATCTTATGGCTATGTTATTTACTTTTTACTGGAGGTGTTCTACACCATGTAATTGCTTCCTATTTTGGGGGCTCCTGATATCTGGGGCAAGAAAAACTGATGTAATGGTGTCAGCTGCATGTTTTATACCCCTGATGACCTGACGTCATGGAAGAGATGACCACATCCAACACACAAATCCCAAGACTCTGGTATTTGAGCTGACTGAGGGCTACCTGCAGGCAGATAACCCAAGTGTGATGACTGCAACAGTGAATACACTCAAACATCTACATTTATTGTAAGTGTATACAACTGTACTTTTCATGGCAAGCTTTAGGGTGTCCTTCATAAATGTCCCTATGATGGTTCCACCTTATTCAGACCAAAAGTGAAAGAACCGCTTACAAGGAGTGAATAGGATGGTAAGACCCTAATCTACCATAGGAATCCATTTTTCTCCTCAAAGATCCTTTCCCAGGAATCAGAGGACATAGGGAAATGTTCAGAAAGTCCCAAGTTTTTCACCAGAACATTTTTCTCCTCAAAGATCATTTTCCAGGAACCAGAGGAGGTAGGGAAATGTTCAAAAAGTCCCAAGGTTTTCACCAGGACATTCCTGAGGGTAGGCCTCCCCCAAGCAGAGGAGGAGGCAGTTGAACTGGACATTGCCTATGAGGCAGAGGTGGTCCACAAAGTCAAGGTTCCTGTGAGAAACCTTATCAGCATCCCTGAATGTTTGCCCAACTGCTGCAATCGGGGGATGCCTTTCCTTATACCCTCTAGCCTAGCAAACAATAACTTCTGATTCGTAGGTGTTAAGGATTATCACCAGAGGTGCTA
The DNA here is from genome assembly GCF_019279795.1 of Protopterus annectens. Classification (NCBI taxonomy): domain Eukaryota; kingdom Metazoa; phylum Chordata; order Ceratodontiformes; family Protopteridae; genus Protopterus; species Protopterus annectens. Next base: position 568,294,823 of record NC_056729.1, read on the forward strand.
AAATACATTTTGGATTTCCCAAGGGCAATGCTAAAGGTTCCCAATACTCCACCCAGTCAGACAGAGTCTGTGGTAACAGAGGTTTCAAAGTTATTAGACAAGAGTCATCTAACTGGTCCCGCAGATCAGCCAAGAACTGGAGTTTGTTCCAGGTTCCTTTTAGTCCCAAGAAAGATAGGGGACCTCAGACCAATACTGGATCAGATCTCAGCAATATAAGTATGTCAGACAAAATTCTGGATGTCCATTCTATCTCTTTTGAGGATGAACGATTGGAGTTACTGTAGCAATCTTCAGGATACCTACTACCATATCAAGATCCAGAGGCAACCCAGGAGGTTTATGTATTTCCAGCTGGGAGACAATCACCATCAGTTCAAGGCACTGCTGTTTGGTCTCAACACAACTCCCCCTGAGTGTTCACTAAGACATTGGCAGTCGTAACAGCTTGTCCCCAGCTAAAAGGGATCCAGGTCTTCCTATTTTTAGGTGATTGGCTCCTGCTACCTCCAAGGATCTACTATTACAGCACCAATCAGTCCTCTTGCGGTGTGGCAGTTCACATGGGAGTATCATCATCTACAGAAAAAGCAAACTTCCCTGTCAGAGCATAGAATTTATTGGTTGCCAAATACACTACCCAACAAATAACAAACCTTCCCCTTGTAAGGATCAACTCGTTAAGGTCTGTAGCCTTTCTAGTGTTTCAACACACTCAACCCCAAGCAAGACTTATACTGTGACTCTTAGGACTGATGGACTGTGTGACGACCATGCCCTGGCCCAGCAATCAAGGAGCCTCAATCCTCACCACTAACACCAGGGAGGGTGTCTTATATAAGAGGAAAGGATAACAAATACACACAGTAAAGTGCAATTTCCCTTAAGTGCACACAGAGATCACAGTCTGGGGCAGGTTGCTGCCTTGCTCTCCCGGTCCCCAATAAGACTCCCCACTGGCACAGCTATAGGGTCCAGATCTCAGCCTAGCTGGCAAGCTAACCTGCAGTACCCTCTCTGTCCCACCAGTGCTTTGTGTCCCTGCCCAGGTAGCTGACACACCGCACACACTTTGAGATAAGTATTTATACAACTTCACAGACACTCCTGGGAAAGGCTGACACAGATTCTCCATCTGTGCCCCTTTACCCAGATTATACAGTAGTAATTTCTGCCACCACCAGCTAATACTTATCAGCTAGCCAAAGGCCCTTAAAATGGTGTCCAATTATTACTGTGCAATATTATCCAATTGGTAATGTGACTAATCAGTCTAAAGCTTATTGGAAGGGCTTATTACAATAAACTATATAAATATGCAATGTACTCTAGAGCTTACTTATCTCTACACAAACCAACCACAGGTAAAGTTTTTTAAAATATTTAATAATAAATTAAAACACAAGACAATACTACTGCACCACAGTGACATCTAAGAGTTCAGAGATCACACAGAAACTTAAAACAATACAGTAGGAAAGTTCTGATATAACAGAAAAACACAAGTCTAACTTTTCTTCTGAGTTCCTAGCTATTACTACAAGAAAGCATACGTCTAAGATACTACTTACATAAGACAACAGGCAGAGTGCTGATAAGTTGGATATCAAGATCAAAATGCTTAGTCACTTTCTGAACAATAGTTTTTAAACTCACTAACAAACAGCTCTTCTAGGCCCTCCCAGATTACATCATTTTGACACTTGGGTTTTCCCAGTATACACATTACATCATTTTGACACTTAGTCTGGAGTTCCCAGGCCAAAAAGGCTACATTATTTAACAATCTAACACCTGCTCAGGAAACTACAACAATAAAAGACATTTCACTTGTACACTCTAGCAATTATTCCTTAAGTTAAGACAACAAAAAGAATGTATTCAGCCAGGCACTTCGGCACCACTATTTAGATCAAAAGAGTATACAAGACACAATTTTAACTTCAAAGAACATTTGAAATACTTGGCTTAGTTTTCCTTACAGCAGATGGCAGTGTTGCAACAACCTTGAAGTTCACATTTTCCAGTGTTTTCTTTCATTTAAGAACCAAGGCTGTAATTTACATTTATATTTACAAATGATAGAATTATGTATCAAATTCTATTTTACTAGGCTGGCAGCCTTCACCTCCCCCCGGAGAACTCAAGCTAGTTTTTCAAGTGACCCTTGATAAATGCCGCTTGAGAGGGTTAGGTCTATCTGAGGGTACCTCACCCTATTCCCTGTCTTGAGAGCCCATCTGCATTGGCATTGCTACTTCCACTGCGGTGCTGCACTGACATATATGCTTGCAACCCCAGGCTCCATCTTAGCAATTTGGCATTTTGCTGAGTGGCTCTGTTTAACCATGTTAGAGGGTTGTGATCTGTAATTACAGTGAATTTCCTTCCATACGGATAAGGCTGAAGTTTTTACAGTGCCCACACTATAGCTAGACATTCCTTTTCAACAGCTGCATAGCATTCCTCCCTGGGTTGGAGCATACAATTGAGATAACCCACTGGGTTTTCTTCCCCTCTTAAGAAATCTGGCTAATCATAGCCCCCATCCCATGGTTTGAAGCATCCACTTGCACAACAAATTATTTGCTGTAATCTGGTCTGGCTAACAGAGGGGGTTCTCCCAAAGCTTCTTTAAGCTTCTGAAATGCCTGCTCACATGCTGGGGTCCTCACTATGTTTTCTGGCCTGTTTTTCCTTGTCAGGTCTGTGAGGGGAGCAGCTATGGTACTATAACTGGGGCCGAACTTTTTGTAGTACCCTGCTGTCCCTAAGAATGCTCTCACCTGCTTTTTGGTAACAGGTGCAGGCCATAGCTTCCACTTTGGCAGATTCTGGCCTTATCTTACCACTCCCCATTCTATGTCTTAGGTAGGAGACCTCTTCCATACCCACCTGACATTTGCTCGGCTTAATGGTCAACCCTGCCTTCTGTAGTCCGTCCAGCACCTCCCTGACATGCTGAAGATGCTCTGGCCAGGAATGGCTGTAGATGGCAATATCATCTAGGTAAGCAAGGGCAAACCCTCCTGCTCCTACTAGGATATTATCCACCAGCCTCTGGAAAGTCGCTGGGGCATTCTTCATCCCAAAGGGCATCTTTGTGAACTTGTACAAGCCAAAAGGAGTCACAAAGGCTGACTTCTGTCTAGCACTGGTTGTCAAGGGCACCTGCCAGTAACCCTTGGTAAGATCAATGGTTGTAAGATACATAGCCCCACCCAGCCGCTCTAGGGCCTCATCTGTCCTAGGCATGAGGTAAGCATCCGACTCTGTGTGACTATTTAATTTCCTGTAAAACACATAGAACCTGGTGCTGCCATCCTTCTTTGGCATCAGCACCACTGGTGAGGCCCAGGGATTGTTGGACTCTTGAATCACCCCTAGTTCCAACATCTCCTGTACCTCCTCTCTCAGAGTCTGTTTGACTGTCTTGGGCACCCTATAAGGGGCCTGCCTAATAAGCCTTTGGGGTCCTGTATCCACCTGGTGCTGCACCAAGTGGGTGTACCCTGGTTTCCCAGTGAACACGTCCCCAAATTCCTGCAACACTGCCCGGATTTCTCGAACCTGGGTAGGAGATAGCTGCTGGGGCATTGCTCCCCCTTCCACTGAGGTGTCAGCCTGAGCCTCACTGAGGAGATCAGTCCCCAGATCTCCCTCAGACTCCTCCTGCAATCCACTGCAAATGCTCAGCACAAGGGCCTCCCTATCATAGTAATGTTTCATCATGTTAACATGGTACAATTTGTGCCCCTGCGATCTGCCTAGCACTTCCACCATGTAGTTAACATCACTTACCTTTCTTACCACCTTGTGGGGTCCCCCTGCCAAGCTGCTTGCAGCTTGTTGTGTCTGACAGGAATGAGAACCATTACCTGCTGCCCCACAGCATACTCTCTAGCTCAAGCATTCCTGTCATACCACACCTTTTCTGTTGTTGGGCTTCTGCAAGATTCTCCTGGGCCAAGCCCATGAGTTCCCTGAGCCTTGTCCTGAGGTTTAGGACATATGCCACAACAGACTCCTTGTGAGACTCACACTCACCTTCTCACTCATCTTGAATTAAATCTAGAGATCCTCTCACACTATGCCCATACAGCAACTCAAAGGGTGAAAAACCTGTGGATTCCTGGGGAACCTATCTGTAATCAAACAACAGATGGGGCAAATATTTGTCCCATTCCCTCTTAAACTGATCTGCAAATTCCCATAGCATGGACTTGATTGTAGAGTTTAACCTCTCAACAAGACCATTAGTCTGGGGATGGTAGGGGGTGGTCTTTGTGTGCTTCACCCCACAGGACTTCCACATGCAAGCCAGCAGATCTGACATGAAATTGGCACCTCAGTCAGTATTTCTTTTGGGAAACCTACCCTGCTGAAAATCTCTAACAAAGCATTTGCCACCTTCTCTGCCTCAATATTGGACAAAGCTACTGCCTCAGGGTATCGTGTAGCATAATCCACTACCACTAGGATATACGTTTTCCCTGTGGAACTTTGGGTACTCAAAGGACCCACAATATCCATAGCTACCCTCTGAAATGGCTCCTCAATCACAGGCAAAGGCATCAAAGGAGCTCTCACCTTGTCTCCTGCCTTGCCTACCTTTTGGCACTGCTCACAGGTCCTACAGTACCCTGTTACATTTCTGGAAATTCCAGGCCAATAGAAGTTTTGCATAATACATCTCTTTGTATGTTTTATGCCCATATGACCTGCAAAGGGAATATAATGGGCTATGACTAGAAGCACCAGACGGTAGGCTCAAGGCACTACTAACTGCTGTACACTCTCACCTTCTAGCCCTCCCTCAGGGGTCTATTCTCTGTATAGTAACCCTTTGTCCCAGTATACAGATTCCCCCTTCCCTTGAGAATAAGGTGCATCCCTAGCTACCTACCATAGGCCTTGTAATGTAGGGTCTGAGAGCTGAGCATGTCTCAACTCTCTCCTTGTAACCCTTCCCAGCTCCCCTTCCACAGGAAGTCTGGCATTCTCTGACAGTGGTGCCTCACTGTCAGCCTGGGTAGTACTACTCACCTCTACCTTTGCAGTTACCTGTCCAAGGGAACATCACTACCCACAAGCACCTGTGGCTCACATTCAGTTTCACTGCTACAGTGTAGTTCCCTCCCTGAAGTAACCACCTCACCAGTCCTGGCTGCGAGTATGCAGTCGGTCTGGGTCTCCCCCAGGCTACCAAACCCACATGCTTGTCTCCTAGCCTCATTGTGAGTAACTGCATAAGTACGTAGTACTTGCCTTATCCAAATCCTTCACTCTCAGGACATCTGCAGGATGGTAGTTCTGTGTACCCCTGTTGTCTCAAGACAACCTACTGTTGGCATTTTGTCTTTTCCACTTACTGGCTCCCTCACCTTTGGTTCCCCACCTTGCCTCTGTGGACACCTGTATGCCCCATGGCCCCACTGGTTGTATTCAAAACATTTAACCCTAGCTCCTGGATGTGTACCTGGACTAGTGGCTTCCCCTGCTACTGGCAGATTTTGTTGGGGCAGTCTGTGCTGCCCACCATGGGTTCCTTTAGACCCATGAGCAGTACTGGGATCTCCTTTCTGTGCAGGGCTGCCCTACTGGCCAGGTATAGGTCTCCCTTCTTCCCCAACTCATCTGAAGTAGCACATTGTCTATCAGCTAACCAGATCATCATGACCTCAGGCAAAGTGCTAAGGGCTTGTTCCTTCACCAAAAGGTCTGCCAGCCCTTTAAAAGTGGTGACCTGACATCCACTCACCCAGCTATGAAAATAAGTGCTCAGTTCAGCAACATATCCACATACATTTTCATCTGCCTTGCGTCTATGCTCACAAAAGTTTTTCCTATACATTTCAGGTGTTTGCTTAAAACATTCTAAAAGACATTTTTTTACAGCAGTATAATCAAAACAGAGTCAGGCATTTGTGATATACAAGCTACAGCTTTCCCATGGAGTAAGGGAGTCAGGAACTGTACCCAGAGCCTTTGGGCAACACTATACTGTTTGCATACCCTTTCAAACGTGAATGAAACTATTAAAATTATCCTCCTCTTTAAATTGCGGAAGAGATTTACTGACCTGTTGTGCTTCTGGGGTCCAGTTACTCACTTCCCCATTAACTCCATGACTCTGGGAGAAGAGTCAACATTTGCCTCTCATGTTTCCTCTGATAGTCCTTTTCTTCAGCTTCTATCTCCAAATGCCTGGCCTACAACTCACGTCTCTTTAGCTCCATCTGGATTTTTAAGTCCACTCCAGAAAGGTTGAGCTGTCCATTCTCCGAGGATATTGCATTTCCACTGCCAAGTCTGATTGTTCTTCGCAGAAAGGTTGAGCTGTCCATTCTCTGAGGATATTGTATCTCCATTACCAGTCTGATTGTCCTCCTGGATGCTGTTTTCTGATGCATTTGTAACCTGTAACCAAGGCTGCAATCAGGTCTGCCTTAGTCAGGTTTCCATGCACCAGTCCCCTAGCCTGGCACATCTCCACCAGTTGGTTCATTGTCAGCTTTCCATACTTCTCTGCTGGCATGCTGCCTGCTCACCCTGACTAACTAAGCTAACAAAAGAAATAAAACAATTGTGATCTGAACTGAGTATAAACTGCGTGGCTGGTTTAGAGTACAAAACACCTTCAGAGATCACTGTACATAAGCCACAGGATTCAGTCTACCCACACCACTGCAAACAGCAAGTGAGGATATCTTATCCCAACCACTGCCAACCACAAATGTGACGACCATGCCCTGGCCCAGCAATCAAGGAGCCTCAATCCTCACCTCTAACACCATGGAGGGTGTCTCATATAAGAGGAAAATATAACAAATACGCAAAGTAAAGTACAATTTCCCTTAAGTGCACACACAGATCACAGTCAGTCTGGGGCTGGTTGCTCCCTTGCTCTCCAGGTCCCCAATAAGACTCCCCACTGGCACAGCTATAGGGTCCAGATCTCAGCCTAGCTGGCAAGCTAACCTCTAGTACCCACTCTGTCCCACCAGTGCTTTGTATCCCTGCCCAGGTAGTTGACATACCACACACACTTTGAGATAAGTATTTATACAACTTCACAGACACTCCTGGGAAAGGCTGACACAGATTCTCCAGCTGTGCCCTTTTACCCAGACTATACGGTAGTAATTTCTGCCACCTCCAGCTAATACTTATCAGCTACCCAAAGGCCCTTAAAAGGGTGTCCAATTATTACTGTGCAATATTATTATCCAATTGGTAATGTGACTAATCAGTCTAAGGCTTATTGGAAGGGCTTATTACAATAAACTCTATAAATATGCAATGTACTCTAGAGCTTACTTATCTCTACACAAACCAGCCCACAGGTACAGGTTTAAAAAATATTTAATAATAAATAATTAAAACACAAGACAATACTACTACACCACAGTGATATCTAAGAGTTCAGAGATCACACAGAAAATACTGTAGGAAAGTTCTGATATAACAGAAAAACACTTTAACTTTTTTTTTGAGTTCCTAGCTATTATTACAAGAAAAACATACTTCTGAGATACTACTTACATAAGGCAACAGGCAGCAAGCTGATAAGTTGGATATCAAGATCAAAATGCTTACAGTCTCTCTCTCTCTGAACAATAGTTTTTAAACTCACTGGCAAACAGCTCTTCTAAGCCCTCCCAGATTACATCATTTTGACACGTAGGTTTTCCAAATATGCACATTACATAATTTTGACACTTAGTCTGGAGTTCCCAGACCAAAAAGGCTACATTATTTAACAATCTAACACCTGTTCAGGAAACTACAATAAAAGATGTTTCACATGTACACTCTAGCAATTATTCCTTAAGTTAAGACAATAGAAAGAATGTGTTCAGCCAGCCACTTCGGCACCACTATTTAGATCAAAAGAGTATAAAAGACACAATTTTAACTTCAAAAGACATTTGAAATGCTTGGCTTAGTTTTCCTTACAGCAGTTGGCAATGTTGCAACAATCTTGAAGTTCACATTTTCCAGTGTTTTCTTTCATTTAAGAACCAAGGCTGTATTTTACATTTATATTTACAAATGATAAAGTTATGTATCAAATTCTATTTGACTAGGCTGGCAGCCTTCGCCCATCTTCCCCCAATTTTCACAGTCTGTTCCATTACTCTGGTTCCTTTGGCCAGATATACAAGAGTCCTAGAGTGGATATTAGCAGTACAATGGTCACATAATTTTCACCCTCTTCGCAACAGAATTTGTCTTAAGCAGGTATGCAGGGATTTGCCCTGTACTCCGAAAGTTGCAGTCACCACAGACACCTTCCTTCTAAGGTGGGGCCGGGGAGCATTATGAAGGAAAGACATTGTTGATCAACAGAGGCCAAACATCACATCAACATCTTGTAGTTGAAGGCATTTCTAACATTGTAGGCTATTCACGACAGTCTTCCAGAGATGTGATCACCATCCACTTGGACAACATATCAGTGATCTGGTACAGCAACAAAGACAGTAGAAGATGTTTATCCCCTTTTTGCTGGGAAGCCATGCAAGTTTGGCAATGGCCGATATGTTCAAACCACTTTCTAGTAACAATGCACATTCCTGAGACATCCAATATAGTAGCAGACAAGTTGAACAGAATTATACTATTGCCTCACTAGTGGTCTCAAACTATGGCAATGGATATTTTCATCCACAGTGGCCAACCTTACTGCAACCTCTTTGCTTCACACCTCAACAACAAATACTGTAGTTATTTTGCCCTTATCTTTCCACAGGTTGGCCCCAGGTCTCCTTTATGCCTTTCTACCAATTCCCCTCATCACCAAATTTATTCAGGAAGTTATGGAATACAAGACCAGGATAATTCTCATTACCCCATTTTGGCCTGTGTAGGTATGATTCCCCTTTGGCTTCATCTTCTGCACCCACCATGGGTTCTGGATCCCACTCCAGGTATCCTCAATCACCAGTCCGATATGCCTCTACTGAATCTCCAGGCTTTAAAACTGACTGCATGGTTTCTCCAATTTTAAATAGATGCCAGGTTTTCTGCCTCAGTAAGTAGGCCATATAATCTTTCTCTCAGAAAGATTCAACCAAAATAATTTACAAAAGTAAATGAAAATGTTTCTGTGTGTGTGCTGCTTCAAAGGGATTAGTCCCCTCTACCAGCAATTTGGGGTTCCTTTCTGAACTTATTTATGGGAGGCTCTAGTTACTCTACAGTTAGTTTAGATGGCTGCCATTTCAAACTTTCACATAGGTCATGATAATTACTCTATTGTCTCTCTTAAGGTGACCAAGGCCTTTCTTAGAGGAATGTTTTTATTAAAACCTGCAATTTGTAATCTGGTTCCTGTCTGGGATGTCACAATTTTACTTAAATCTGTCACCCAAAAACCCTTTGAACCCGTAGAGCTTCATCAGATCAGAAGTTCCTTTCTTGGAAAACTATCATTTCTGGTTGCCATTACATCAGCAAAATGTTTGTTGGGAATTACAAGTAATTTCACTGAGGACAGATCCCTCCTTCCTTCGCAAGGTGGCTTTGGACTCTAACCTGAACCATCAGACTGATTTGACAGTATTTTCTTCAAACATTAATAAAGGTGAATATACCTTACATATGTTAGATGTCCAAATGCAACTCTGGTTCTATCTGCACCATACTAAGGGCTTCAGAAAGCCTGACCAATTGTCTGTATAGTTTTTCAAGACAGTTTGGACAATGTGTGTCTAAAGTTACACTCTTAAAATGGCTAGCAGATTTAATTTCCTTTGTAAGTCAAAAGGACTGCCCTTATATTCTAAACCTAAGGTTCACTCTGCCAGAGCGATTGCAACTTTAACAGCATTTGCAAAAAGAGCATCTGTCACTGATGATGTGCATCAGTTGATTAGGTCTACAACTTGTAACTTTATATCTCATAAGTTAGATGTACAATCTAGGACCCGCAAATCCTTTGGTTCTGGCATACTTAGGAATGTCTTCTTGAGTCCACCTAGGTTCCTTTTGGGTGGCTTGGGAATCTCTCACACATATTGAATTAGATGAAAATAGAAATTGAATTCAAAAGTTATGTACTTACCATAATGATGGATCTGTGTTGTCTTATTTTTGACTCCCCATCCTCTTTTCCCCTTTCAAATTGTCATTTTTCCTCTTCTGGGATTCAGTGACACCTTGCATGGACACTATCTGTCCTTTGTTCCAACTTTCTGTGTAGTGGATTTCCTTTCAAAACTCGCTCCTTTTCTTCATTCCTTCCTACATTATTTGAGACCATTTGGAATCAATCAGCAAATTCAGTTTGAGGTAATTCATATAGGAGAATAGAATTGTGAGCAGGGGAGGAGTCAGAACTCTCCGATCCAGTACTCTGGTATGAGGTCAGATCTGACATCCCACATGTTGAACCAGATGAAAATAAGACAACACAGATCTGTTATGTTAAATACATAACTTTTTTTTATTTTCATTAAATTTATATATCCCCAAAAGGCTCATCTCAAAATACTCCACAAGACAAAGATGTCCTTTTCTGGATTTAGCAAGTACAAAATATATGTGTAAAGCCAATTTTTCTTGATTACCATACAAATTATATCCTTGAATTTCTGAGTCCCTTATTTTTTTTGCCAGTGGCTCTAAATATAAAGCAAATAAAGTGGAAGAGGACACCCCTGCTTGGTTTCTCAGTGTTAAGCGACCTTGAACAAAAAAGAGAGGTCAGTGACTTTCAATTGTGAGAAAAGTAAATATGGTTGTCTGGGAAAGAGAGCAGGTAGCTCTTCCACTTTTCTGGCAGATGTGACTACTATGAGAAAAAATGGTTTTACAGGAAAGAAATTTCAGGTCAGCAGAAACTGATTCAAAAGGGGAGCAGGTGAAGGACTCTTAAGACTAGATTGAGATCCAATGAGTGGCAGGATCCTTAATTGGAAGCTGTAGTAGAAAGGTAACTTTGAGAAATGCATCTCAAACATTTTTGCTGCCAGGATAAATAATGGAATCCATGATGGAAATTGGGAATGGCTGCTTAAACATTGATGGTATAGCAGCTAGCTAACGAGTGAGTTAAAGTCGAGAGAAACTGTAATACTGTGGGAATTGGAGCAAAGAAAGAAACCGATCTGTGATGGCAAGCCCATATTGATATTTCTACTTTTGTAGAGGTTGTATGCAACTGACACTCTGCGGAGTATTCTGGGAGTTTAAGATGGATTTCTGACCATCTCTGGAACTGAAGAAACCTTGCAGTTAACTTGAGGGCATGAACCCCTGGCTAAGGTTCACCGGATGGGTGGGAAAGGAGGTCTGACTACAGATCTAGAAAGTCAAGGCTGCTTCTTGAGGCGAAGCCCATAGAAAGGGAAACAAATTTATGTAAACCACTATGGTAGAATAATCCAAAGGAACCAAAAGGTGCATTTTGTGATTTTGTTTTATTAAAAGTGTTTGAGAATGTTGGCCTTGTTGGTGGTTCCTTTGGAAACACATTTATATTTGCCAAAGGAGGGCTATGAAGATCATTTGAAGTCATGCACAGAGAAACCTTCTGAAAAAATCTCAGTGGAAGAGGGGGGATGCGCATAAGAGAATTCTAGATGCTCACTGACAGACCAGAGTGATGAGGGTAATGATTGCTGCTTTTGAGATGCTTGTAGGTTGCAGCAAGTCTGGCCCAAACAGTAAAAATCATGTGTGATGTCCTCCTATTCCTATGTCACAGTATTCTTACTGTGGGATTTCAAGCCACAGGCGACCCGACGTCAGCTCCTATACAAAAGCTTAAGCCTAGTTGCTGTTGGTGCGTGGGAGGTCACACGTAGGGCCATAAACCAGGGACCTTAAATGTGACATCTGCATGCAATGACCTCAAAACCTTTCAGCTGCAGACAACTTCTCATTGCTCGCTTCACTCCTACTTTAGAAGACTTCAAAAAAGCTAAGTACCCCATTGGGGAAGCCTTATGCTCCTTTTGCTTGAGCTTGGTTAGCTGTGTTTTATATTAGCCAATGTCAGCTAAAAATGGCAAATGCTGTTTCAGGCATCAGATTAGGCCTTCTCCCAAATCAACACCTACTAAATGTAAACAGAAAACTAAACATCTGACTACTACCCCTGAAGGACTACCTGATTGGCAATCTTTCACTAACTCTCTGATGCAGGCCTTTATGGCCCTCAGGCCCACAGCCTCTACTCCTTCCACTATACCTGTGCTCAGCCCTAGGTCTGCCTCTGCCATTTCTTTCCCCTTGCAGACTACCTAAGAAGGAGAGGAGGAACTAGAACCTTATTTCTCTTCTTCTGAAGAGTCCATTTCTTATGCATCCCAGATGGCCTCCCCTTTAGAATTTTATTCACCAGATGAATCTGTTTAAGGGGACTCACCACCAGAGGACATTACCTTTGGTGAAACAAGATGAAAGAGTACTTTAAATGGGACACTACCCAGATGACTGACACTCAGAGGAGAGGTATGTTGAACTCCTTCAAGTAGAGTCTCCCTCCTCATCAGCCATCCCACCAATCTTACCTTCCTGTCTGGATGCTTTTACCTCTGCATACAAAACTCCAGACTCTCAACCACCTGTACCTAAAAGACCAGACAGGTTTTATAAGGATGTTCTTCGTGTTTCACTGTTGCAGTCATCACATCTGGGTTATCTGCCTGCAGGTAGCCCACAGCCAGCCTGAATACCAGTGTCTTTGGATTTCTGCATCGGATGCTGTCGCTTCTTCCATGACATCAGGTAATCTGGGGTATAAAACATGCAGCCAACACCATTACATAAGTCTTTCTTGCCGTGCGGTGCCCAAAGCAGAAGCAGTTCACAAGTGCCGGTTGGCCGACTCCTGAAATTTCCGTTTGAGTTTCAGACCGGAAGTCTTCAAAAAGATAAGTACCCATTGGGGATCCTTTTTCTTGTTCTAACCAATGTCAGAAAAAATTAACAATTGTCTTGCCTGTGGAAAGCAAATACCTCATAGAGATTTTTATTCTTACTGCGTCACCTGTTTAGGCCCATACCATGACGTCCCTCACTGTTGGTTTAGTGCTTTGTTCAACGCCCAAACTATTCATTGTCGGGCCATTCTTGTAGCTAAATACTTTTTCTCAATCTCCATACTCCGAAATGGCTTCATTAAGCCATCCATCTACCTATCTTCTGAAAAAAGGTAAGGATAAAGACAGTGACTGCATAGATCCAAAACTGCCGATGAGACTTCTGTTAAGCTAGTTGCCAGTCTGCCAGTACTCAGTGAGGCGCTTTTTCAGCCCCTGATACCCGCTACTACAGATTCGCAGGCCTCTACTGAGACCCATTCGGAGTCCGGTATGCCACGAGATGCTTCTTCGACTATGGAACCTGTGGATGTCTCTACCTTGGATGGTGCCAGAGCTACTGTACAGGCACCGGCTTCTGAGGGTGTATTCAGGCCTACTGATTTTCATATTGAACTGACGACTTTGTTTCAAGCTAAGAATACAGAATTCCTCAGGCCTAACGCTCACCTTACACCTAGAAAACAGATGACCAAACCACTTTCTCAGGCCCATATGCCTCAAAATCAAATGATTAGAATGGCTGAAGACCTTATTACCTTAATTAGGGGAATCCAACCTTCCCCCTTTGAGTCCTAGAACTAATTTTCTTTCTGATTCTTATGATCACAAATCTGATATATCTGTTCCTTCTGACTGCCATGATTTACCCTTATCTACCTATGAGGATTCTGATGCAGATGATTTCATTCCCTCTGCTTCCCCTCCCAAAAGAGTTTTCTTTTGGTGAAACCTTGCATATCCTTAGGGAGCATTTCTGCTGGGAAAGCCAGGACTATTCTGAGTCCAAAAAGAGACTTAGGGGATTTTTACTCCTGCCTCATCACAGGCCTCTAGCTATCCCTCCTGTTCTGGAGATTGTAGATGATGTTTTCTTGGAATCCAGCCTTACCCCAGACACTTTGCCTCCAGCTCCCAGGAAACTGGGCAGATACTACAGAGTACCTGATTGTCACAAATTCCTCTTCAAGAATCCTACTGCAGATCGAGAGGCCATTTCCCAAGGACCAAAAGGCATTAAGGCTACTACTGCCAAAAATCCTACCCCTTCTGATAGGGACTTTAGAGATTTAGACAGATGGGGTAAGAAGGTATACACTTCTGCTACTTTGGCTATTAGGGCTTTAAATTGCCAGTTTCATATAAAGTATATCAGCAGCATATTATGGGACTACTTAAACAGAAAATGATGTTGATTCCTGACTGTGCTGAACACAAAGATTTGCAAGAGTTAATGCATTCTGCTGAACAAGTTGGTAAACATACTTTGCAATGTGGTTTTGATGCTTTAGAAGCATCTTGCAGGGCTGCTGTCACTGGGTCTGTACTTAGAAGGCATGCTTGGCTTAAGGAAAAAAACTTGCCAGATCATGTTAAAGCTAAATTACTGGATGCATCCTTAAACCAAGACCGCCTATTTGGCAACAAAGCAGAAGTCCTCAAAAGGATGGAGGAAAAAGCTAAATCTATGCAAACTATTAGATTTCTTACAAGTACAGCCTCCTAGATTCAGTAGGCATTGACCTTCAAAGAACTGGTCTTTTACAGTCCCTTCCAGGCCTTCTCAGTCCAAACCCAGGAGCAGCAGACCACCAAAACTTCAGTCTCAGGCAATGCACAGATCTAAGCAGTGGGGGGCTCCCACCACAAAGCAGGGAGTAGTAAACTACCCCCTATGGAAAAATGGCACAATGACTTATCCTTAACTCTTCCAAGCCCTGCTCAACTACTTGCTCCCTTAGGAGGAAAGCTCGCTCTGCATGCAAAAAACTGGGAACGCATTACCCAGGGAACCAAAAAAAATGAGATGGAAGTGAACGTGTAACAAAACAGAACTGAATTGGATTTTGGTTTCAACTCATTACCCAGGACAAATGAGCTTTAAACAGTTTCCCTAGGATACAGATTCCACTTACACTTGCTCCCAACCCCAAGTGGGTGGCCAGACCTCCGCCCAAATCAGTGGACAGAGGCCCAAAAACAAGTGCACTCTCTCATCAGTATCAGGGCTATTCAACCTGTCCCAGCAGAACAAAGTGGACATGGTTTTTATTCAAGACTCTTCTTGGTTCCCAGAAAAGAAAACTCTGGGTGTCCTATCCTGGGCATGTCTATTCTCAACACCTTTCTGGTGGTTCCAAAATTCAAAATGCTAACTCTTCAACAGCTTCTTCCTAGGCTAGCCAAGGATGCCTGGCTGGCAACCCTAGACTTAAAAGAAGCTTACCTGCACATCCCAATAAGGGAATCCTGCAGACAATACCTACGTTTCAGGGCAGGCTCCATGGACTTATCAATTCTCTACACTTCCCTCTGGCTTATCTACTGTGCCCAGGGTATTCACAAAGTGCTTACCTCCAGCCATTGCATTTTGCAGGCAGAGAAATATTCAGATTTAACCTTACTTGGACGATTGCCTGATTCAGGCAGAAAGTCAAAACTTGCTATTACACCTGGCATTTGTAAAGAGACTTCTAACCTCACTGGGGTACACCATCAATGAGAAGAAATCACACCTTGTACCCTGCCAACAGATTGTATTCCTGTGAGCAAGCTTGAACACAACTTCCCAGATGGCATTCCTCACTCCAGAGAAACAAGTTATTTGACAACCTACTTCAACCTACTGGCCACAAAAACCCAGCTATCTACAAGGAAAATCCTGCAAGCCCTGGGGTTCATGGCCTCTTGCATTCTGCTAATTCCATATGCAAGACTGCATATGAGGAAACTTCAATGGTATCTAAAAAGTCCATGGTGTCAACATTCTCAGGATCTGGAAACAAGGATCCCTGTCATTCCTTGTCTAAGGGCAGAGTTCCTTTGGTGGGCAGAGGCCTGCTACCACACCAAGGGACTGCCTTTCACTCTACCCCCTGCTGCCCAAACCCTAACAACAGATGCATCAGACTATGCATGGGGGGCTTACATGGCAGGGCAGTGCATGCAGGGCAAATGGAGCCCAAAACAGATACACCTGCATATCAGTCAGAAAGAAATGTTAGCTGTACAGAATGCTCTGACAGTCTTCAAAGACCTTATTCTTCCAGGACAACTATTGGTAAAGACAGACAACACTACACTTATGTGGTACATAAACAAGCCGGGGGGGATCCCATTCCTACACACTCTTGCAGACTGGCCATGGCTCTGTGAGTCACAGCCTTGAGCTACCAAGTGAACCTGTAAGCTCAATTCTTGCCAGGCAAACTAAATTCACTGGCAGACGACTTAAGCAGAAATCTCATGGACACACACGAATGGAAACTGGAACCCAAAATATTCAAGCTCTTGAGGAACAAATGGGGGACACCAGAGGTAGACCTGTTTGCCTCCCCTCAGAACTATCAATTGAACAAATTCTGCACAAGAACTTCCCACAGTCAAGCTTGGAAAGTGGATGCCCTGTCCTTTACGTGGGAAAGCCTCTCAATTTATGCCTTTCTCCCTCTGCCTCTCCTCTCGAAGGTTCTACTAAAGATCAAACAGGACAAGCCAAGGACAATCCTGATTGCCCCAGACTGGCGACGCCAGCACTGGTACCCCCTTTTGTGCAGTCTGACAGTGCTACAACCATGGCACCTGCTGTCCCAGTAGGTGGGCCAGATTCTGCTCCCTCAGCTTCAAACCCTGAACCTTGCAGCCTGGCTAATTCCCTGAGCTCACCTCTAACAACACTCAGTAAGCAGGTGCTGGATGTCATTCTTGAGACAAGGAGGCCTAGTACTAGAAAATCCATTTCAGAAAAGTGGAAAAGATACTGTTCCTGGAGCTAGGCTCAGGGGATGGGCACAGTGGTGCCCAGCTTACCTCATATTCTAGATTATTTAACAGAAATGCTCCACAAGGGTCTGTCTTTCTCTTCAGTTAAGATTCATGCCTCTGCCATTTCAGCACATTATAATACTAAGCCACCCGTCTTCTCTCATCTCCTGCTAAAACAATTCATTAGAGGAGCCAAAAATTTAAGACCCCCCCTGGAGAGCTCCCACTCCAGCCTGGGACCTTAACTTTGTATTTGAAAAACTCACTCTTCCCCCCTTTGAACCAGCTGCTACAGCAGAGTTGAAATTCCTTTCTTGGAAAACAACCTTACTTCTAGCTAACACTTCTGCAAGAAGTGTGTCTGAACTGCAGGCCCTCATGGCAGTGGAACTCTTCATTATCTTCCATGCAGATAGGGTTTCCCTCAGGACTAATCCATCCTTTATGCCCAAGGTGATGTCTAATGTGGCTCTGAACCAGTCCATTCATTTGCCTGTTTTCTTCCCAAATCCTCAGAATAAGGGGAAAAGGATACTGCATTCTATGGACGTGCACAGACAGCTTAGATTCTATTTGGACAGAACTAAGCCTCTCAGAAAATCTGACCAGCTGCTAGTTAGCTTTTCTGCAGGGACAGAGGGGGAGGCCATTTCAAAGCAAACCATTTCCAAATGGATAGCCCATTGCATCCATTTCTGCTACAAGCACCATAGAAAACCTACCCCACAGGGGATAAGATCACATTCCACCAGGGCTGCATCTACCTCTATGGCATTTCTCAGAGGAATCCCTACCAGGGACATCCTGGAAGCTGCTACCTGGAGCTCTGTACATACTTTCACCAAGGATTACCACCTGCCTATCTTTTCTAAATCAAGAGCTGGATTTGCCACATCAGTCTTACAAGAACTGATTGCTAACCCTAATACTCTTTAACTGCCTCCACCCTTCTTTAGCTTTGGGAATCAACCCAAATGTGATGACTGCAACAGTGAAACATGAAGAACATAGTACAGTTGTGGACACTTACCATAAATGTAGATGTTCGAGTGTATTCACTGTTGCAGTCCTGCTTACCCTCCCTCCAGCCCCCTGACTTCTCTTGGCTCTACCTTTCCTTCTTGTTTGGCATATATTATATCATGTGTATTTGCTTTTTGCTGTGGGTGTCCCATAAAATATAATTGCTTCCTATTGTGGGGGCATCTGACATCTGGGGCAAGGAAAAACTGATGTAATGGTGTCTGCTGCATGTTTCATGCCCTTGACGACACAATGTCATGGAAGAAGCGACACCATCCAATGCAGAAAACCGAAGACTCTGGTATTCACACTGGCTGAGGGTTACATGCAGGCAGATAACCCAAATGTGATAACTGCAACAGTGAATACACTCGAACATCTACATTTATGTAAGTGTACACAACTGTACTTTCCTGATGATCAAAACTTTAGTCAAACCCCCCTTGGCAGACCCTCCAGACAAGTAATCCAGACATTCCTTCTGCATCTCTCTTGCCTATGGCTAAAGACAGCAAAACCACGGACAGGATTGGTAAAAAAGTGTACACCTCTTCCACCCTGGCCTTCCATGCTATAAATTACCAGACACATATGGTTAAATATGCACTGGACCTTGTCTCACAAGCAACTAATCTCCTGGCTGCCACACCTGAGTACCCTACCAAATCAGACACATCATCTAAATTGTCACTGGCCTCACAGGTAGCCAGACATTCAATTAGGTACAGTTATGATGCTGCAGAGGCTTCTGCCAGGTCAGCAGCTTCTGCTTCAGTCCTCCATATATATGCCTGGCTGTGCCTACAACCTCTTCCAGAAGACTTTAAAACTAAAATTATGGATGCCCCCCTAGATCATAACCTTTTGTTTGGAAAACAGTCTGCAGAACTTTTTAAAAATCTGCAGGAGAAAAGCAAGGAACTGAAGGACATCAAGCACTTGCTTGTGTCATCTATTCCAAAGTATTACAGGAACTACCCTGCAAAAACCTCTTTTGTCACGAGACCCCTTCCTCTGCCACCCCTTCATCCTCCAGGCACAGGAGGGAAACCAGAAGGCAAACCTTCTCTAGACCTACCACCTTTCAGGATAGAAATGCACCCAACAATGTGTGACTATCTTGCCCATCTGCCTCTGTCTACCCGTCTATCCCACTGTTTTCCCCATCTGGAAAACCATTATTTCAGACCAGTGGGTACTATCATCCAAAAAGGATGCTTCCTGTCCTGGAGGGAAAAGCCCATCCTAAAGCCCATCTCTCCCCCCCTCCAAAAAAAAAAAAAACAAATCCACCTCCTGCCACAAATTCTTCTAGACCTCCAAAAACTAGGAATAATAGAACCTAGTCCTCCCGAGCAGGAAGAAAAAGGATTTTTCTCGAGACTTTCTGGTCCCCAAAAAGGATGGTCCTTGGAGACTTATACTGGACCTATCTTTCCTGAATCTATTTCTGGAAGTGCCTTCTTTCAAAATGCTCTCCCTCTGAACTTTTACTTCCTCTTACCCACGACCAGGCCTTTATGGCCACTCTGGATCTAAAGGAGGCTTACCTTCATATCCCCATAAAACCCTCCAACAGATCATTTCTACATTTTGCTGGGCCCTGTTCCCACTTTCAGTTTACAGCCTTGCCCTTTTGTTTATCTACAGCACCCAGAGTATTCACAAAATGCCTAGCCCCAGCCATTGCTTACTGCAGGTCCCAAGATATACAACTCTACCCCTACCTAGATGACATTCTCCTTCTAGCAGAGACAGAAATCCATCTCAGAGACCACCTCACGTTCACCACCACCACCCTTCTTCAAAACCTGGGCTTCACCCTCAATTTAAACAAATCATCCTTGCTCCCACAGCAAGACAAAGACATTTTCTGGGCTGCAGGATCAGGACAGATCTAATGTGGGCCTTTCTTCCACAGGAAAAGGTCCACTCCCTCTCCACTCACTTTCAAAACCTTTTACTGGAATCCTAGATTTCTGCAAGACAATTCCTGCAACTCCTGGGCCTTATGGCAGCCACCATTTCCATGCTTCCCTTGACAAGAATGCATATGTGGAAGTTCCATTGGTACCTCAAGAATGTGTGGTCACAACACCTACACTCTTTAGAGAAGCAAATCCCCTTTCTGCCCTGTCTCAAACAGCTAAGGTGGTGGATTCAACAAACCCGTCACAACCCAGGAATGGCCTCTCCAAATGCCCTCCCCAAGCCAGGGCATCTACACAGATGCTTCAGACATAGGGTGAGGTGCCACCTGCAAGGACTTCAGAGTTCAGAAAATTTAGAGCCCTGCTCTTCAAATGAAACATATCAATGTCAGAGAGATGACTGCAGTTCTCCTAGCCCTGGAGGCTTTTCTTCCTACCCTCGACCCGGGACCCCTTCTAATTTTCACAGACAACACCACAGTCATGTGGTACCTCAACAAACAAGGAGGAACCAAAGCCTACCTCCTTTGCAGAATAACGCTACAAATCTGGGAAATCACCTCCAGGCACAACCTGACTCTGCAGGCCTCATACATACCCTCTCAGGACAACAAACAGGCAGATCTTCTAAGCAGAACATCATTTCTACAGCACGAGTGGATGCTGAACAGGGAAACCTTTCTAGACATTGTCTACTGGTGGGGCACTCTTCAAGTGGATCTGTTTGCCTCCACCCAGAACAGACAATTGGCCAATTTCTGCACCAAGTATCACTCCCCACTAGCCTGGAGAGTAGATGCCTTCAGCATTCCTTGGAAGGGATGGTTTCTTTACGCCTTTCCCCCCTTCCCTCTAATTCAAAAGGTCCTACTGAAAATCAGGAAGGACAAACCAAAAATCTTGTTGGTGACCCCCTACTGGCCAAGGCAGCACTGGTTCCCCCTACTTCACTCACTAGCAAAGGGCAATCACCACAAGTTACCCCACAAGGTGGACTTTCTGACACAACAAAAGGGAACCCTACTCCATCCTCACCTACAGATGTTAGCAGTAACATTCTGGGTGATAAATTTCTAATCCCTTTTAAACACCACTAACCAGAGGACATGCTCACAGTCCTGTGGGAGGCCAGGAAACCTGCTACTAGAAAATCCTACTTATCAAAATAGGAGAGATTCTCAAAATGGTGTCTGCATAAAGACAGGAACCCCAGCTTGGCGGACCCCCTCCCTAGTCTTTACATAAGTGTGTGAACTCATTAAAGATGGCCTTTCTTACTCCTCAGTGAAAGTGCATCTTTCAGCCATATCTGCCTGCCTCTACACCCCCCATTATTATCCAGGCTAGATGTTAAACATTTCCTGTGAGGGGTCTTACACATCAGAGCACCTAGAAAACCCATCCCTCCACCATGGGACCTAAACTTTGAACCGGAGAAACTAACACTTAGCCCCTTTGAACTGGCTAGCAATGCTACTTTACAACTCTGTATATGGAAAACTGTACTGCTGGTCGCCATTACTTCTGCTAGTAGAGTGTCAGAGTTACAGGGACTCATGGCCTGCCCCCCTACACTGTCTTCCACAAGGACAGGGTGACTACGCACTAACCCTTCCTTCATGCCTAAAGTGGTAAACGAGCTGTCCTTAAGTCAATCTAATCACTTGCCTATCTTCTTCCCCTCTCCAGCTAACAAGAGTGAGATGATTCTCCATTCCCTGGATGTGCACAGACAACAAGACTAAACCCTTCAGAAAATCTGATCAACTTTGTCTCCTTCCACCTCAGGGCTATGGGCAAGGCAGCTTCCAAGCAAACTATCTCAGGCTGGATCAGAAAATCCATTTATTTCTACTACTCACACCATGGCAAACTTTTACCCCAGGGGATGAGAGCTCATTCCACCAGAGGTATGGCTACTTCCAAAGCCTTCCTCCAGGGGCTGGACACAGCTTCCATTCTAGAAGCTGCCACCTGGTCCACTATCCACACCTTCACCAAGCACTACAAACTAGATAAAGTCTCCAGAGCCAGGGCAGGCTTTGCTAGGACAATCCTGCATGGGTTTCTGGAATCTTCCACCTCTACCACCACTCTTACCTCTAACTAGGTGTGGTACTCTTCCACAGTAAGAATACTGCAACATAGGAATGGAAGGACATAGAATAGTTGTGTAAAATCTTACCATAACCATAGATGTCCTTCTCTTCCATGTTGCAGTATTCCATTTCTCCCTGCATTACATTGGCTACTGACCTAGCTCCTAGCTTTTAGGAAGCTCTACCCTTAACCAAGAGCAACCAGCCAGCCTATGACACTTGACTCTTCTAGCTGGCAATCACTTATTCCTCTCTTAAGACTGTCCCTCTGGCCTTCAGGTTTTGAGGTCTTTGCATGCAGACATCACATTTAAGGTCCCTGGTTTATGGCCCTACATGTGACATCCGATGGACCAGCAGCAACCAGGCTTAAGCTTTTGTATAGGAGCTGACATTGGGTCGCCTGAGGCAGGAAATCCCATACTAAGAATACTGCAATGTGGAAGAAAAGGACATCTGTAGTTATGGTAGATTTTACACAACTATTTTTTACTGATAGATTGAGAGGCCATTCATGCAGCAATAAGCATCAAGCAAAGCCTGTCTGATGGATGGTTCATCCTAGAATGTACATAGCCAGCAGAAAGCACTTTGAAGACCTAACTCATTGCTACATCTTCATAGTTTCTCAGTACTGGGGCTAGGATCTGTTCCCCCTGCTTGTTGATGTACCAGACTACTAACACAACTGGGAGAATGCACCCTGTAGGAAACTGTCCTGGAAGGGCTGTAATGCTAGAACAGCTTTCATCAAGATATTTGTATGAAGGTTGGCATTTTTTGTTGCATATGCCCTGGATGTTTCTCCCCTCATAATGGCCTGCCATCACCATAGACAGAAGGTGTCCTTCATTGGGAAGGGGAAGAATAAAGGGACTGTTTGCTTGAAACACTAGGTACTCCTTTTCCTACCTCAAATGCCTGTGAACAGAGGAGAGATGGATGTGTTTATGGAGCCTTCTGATTGAAACCATTGCATTTTTAGAGTTCACTGCAGCACCCTCATAAAATCTCATATGAGGTATGATTAGAATAGAAACCACCATGAGACCCATGGCTTTCAAGCTGAGTAGCTGATGGAGAAGGAACAAAGAGAAGGGTGGTGAGTCTTTCATGTGGAATCCTGGCAATTTACACACACATATCTAGATGGCACCTTATGAAAATCTGAGTTTACAAAAGTTCTAGTTGATACCTTTCTATATTTACAAAGTTCCCTGAAATCAAACAAGTGAAGCAAATGATCTCTGGCTGATACTACAGACTCAATTGTTACAGTCAGGAGTCTGTCTACATATGAGAAAATGCAATTTCCTCTCAATCACAGTTGGGATGCAGTAACCATCATGCATTTGAGAAACAGTTTACTATTGATATCCCTAAACCGTATTTGTCGACTGGTCATATGTTCAACCTGAAATGTGGAATCTGGAACATCGAAAAAGTGGCCAAGTCAAAATTGAATACATTGACACCCATAGTTCAATGGATATTTTTGTAAATGAGGAGAAATGAATGACAGCCTGTGGATACTATGCTGTCCCTAGTTCTTCATGATAGCCATCCATATATCTAAGTGAACAGCCTGCCTCCAGAT